>NC_063202.1:29281305-29538805 GCF_017589495.1 Alosa alosa
TTATTACCCCGACTTGTATTTGGGGGCCGGCCTTTATTTGTCCGAATCGACCACGCCCCCGGCCATAAATAGAATCCCGACCATAATTTGAGGATTTACGGTATGCTATTAATTTATCAGATTAAAGATAATAATTTTCAAGTGTAACAAAATGTAGGCTACTCTAAAAAGCAAGCTCTCATGGGCCACATAAAATGACATGGCGGACCGCATTTGAGTTTGAGACATGTGATTTAAAGTATAATTTTGTTTGCATGTTAGTATGGTAAATTAATGTATTGACATCTTTTGTGTTTTTATCACAGTCTCATCTCGCCTTATAAGCTTTCAAATTGTTTGCCGCTATAATGTCCAGGTTGCATTGATGTTAGGTATGATGTGTGGAACAACCCTCTAATGTCCTGCCTCCTTTCTCTTGCAGGAGGTCCTTCTGTTCCCTGCCATGAAGCCTGATGACAATAAGCCTACACCAACAGCAGAGGGCACCTCTGTATAGTGCTGAGGTGCTGTCACCTATGCCTGCCAAAGGAAAGGCACACTGGTTGCAGTGTCCACATCAGACATAGGAGAGTTTTTATTGCTACAGCAACTGGCTTTGATGGGCATGTAGTGTTATGGGAATGTAAAGGTGTGATGTCCAATGGTGCATACGTAAGGGAATGGCACGTATGTTGGCTTTTCTGTGTCATGGTTGTCGGACTCCTCCGAAGGAAACCACCTGCTTTTTCAGAGTAATGGAGGTGATGTGGAGGTGGCTGCTGATTTACATGGATGTCCCTCTGGTTTTAAAAGTCTGTCTTTTTTTTTTTTTTTAATTATCAAGTGGAACAAATACATCAAATCCTATACTGGTGAAAGGAATTAAAGAAAATCTAAAAGCAAGTCATGGATGCATGTTTTATTTATTACCATTTAACACATTTTTTAATAGAAATGTTGTTACATTTATTTATTTGAAAGCTTTAAATGTAGAATGTGCCAATAAGTGTTCATAAATCGATAATATTGCAGTAGGGAGAGGAGACCTTTGTGGCCTATGAAGCTGCAGACTGGTTTGTGTAAGCTATTATGCAACAACCATGGACAAGCTGCAAATACTGGACTGTGAGGCCTAATATATGGTAGGGTTCATCATAAACCTGTGAAATAGTCTCAGTTTAAGTGCGATATGGATAGTGGATATATTAAGCTGAATACTTTAACAGCAAAATAAGCCTTGAGATGGCAAAACTGCATGTGACCTAAATTTAACTTGCTTCTCTACTGATGATAGTCCCACGAGTCTTGGTGACATGTTAGCTAGCTTCTCAGAGTAGAAGTAAAACTATTCTGCTTGAAAATGATCCCAATTTTGAGATCTTGATTAAATGGGAATAAAACCTGGTGGAAATTTGCTTTACTGTAGGATGTCTGAGTAGATCACATATTTTCAAAGCCACAATTGCCCATCACACAAACAGTGTAGGCTAAACTTAAAAACTCGACACGGCACGTCAGGCACAACTAGAAAGAAAATAGTCTGTTATCAGGAACTCTGAAGTTAAGATGGTCCAGAATCGGACTATCTAAAGGCTTTGTCAGCAAAGATAGGCTAGTTGTGGGCCTCGAACTTAGACCCTTGTGCCCACTGTTTCCTTTCATGTATCGGGAGCGCGCCTGTGAGTAGTACTGCGCGCCTCTCTTCTCACGGTCGAGTGCATCAGCATTATTTATTACACAGTAGACCCTTGGTGAAGATGGCGATGTATTCGGCTCTTCGGTGCGTTTCTTCAAACTTTTGTGCTTCTCTGCCATTAATAACCAGATCCACTCAGATTTCATCGTGTCAATATTTTATGCGGACCAACTTTCATCGCACACTGAGCACAACCTCACGTCTCTCTTCAGGTAAAATGTTAAACATTGCTACCAAATGCAAGCGTTTCAGAATAGTAGTGGCGAACTCATTAACAGGAAAGGCTATAATAACTGAATTTAAAATAGCAAGTCACATGGGTGAAATGTGCCACTACGAGTCCTGATATAACTGTCGTTTTGTAAATTCAATATGATCTGAGCTCAAGTGCATAAGAGTAACTTTAAAATGAAAGCTTTAGAAGCGTGTTACAAAGTTCAACCATTGGAATTTGGGATGTTGCCGAGAGCTAAGGCTAGCGATGTTATACGCTCTTTTTAGGCTGCAAGAAAATGATGCTAACTACTTTGATCAACGATAGGCTACTTGGGAATGGGAATGACCTATATTTTGAATGAATGTTTTACACAGCTCCCTAACTTTGAGGAGAAACCGTCCCATGTTTTCGGTCAGGTGCACCCACACTCAGTTTCCAACCTTGTGTTCCATGAATGTCTTGCGTGGACATTTCAGAAAAGGACAAACTTGTAAATGTTATCAAAAAAGCTATCATAGTTCTTCCTGATACGTTTGCATTGCAGCATCTCCGCTACAGCCAACCCCCCACGGATTCTCTCTTTAAAAAGCATGTGCGTTTGATTATCCCAAGGCCCGAAATCAAACTTAGTTAAACACTCATCGAGTGTCTCGTGTGTGCACAAGGGCAGATTTAACCCCAAGAGAATAGATCAGTGTGTAAATGTGGTCTGTGCCAAAAATATCTTTTTTAGTGTGCTGCATCCAATTGCAATTTCTCCTAAATCTGCGAGTTCAGTCCTTCCCCCTTTCTTGTAATATCCATTCTTCTCTGTTGACGATGCGTGGACAGGTTTGAGGCTTTACCATGGTGTGCTTCTTTGAAATTATTCAGCCATGTTTTCAGATACAGCACACTCCACAATCTGGTTTAAACCTGTATTTTTCTGCATGGTCTGATGCTGCCATTGAAAATTGTTGAGGCATTGAAATCCTGCCTCGAGGTTTCTGAAACGTGACATATTCAGACAGAATACTGAAAGACTTTGTTCCTTAGTCCTGATGATGGGTCGGCATGCCAGTATCAAACAATTGCAGTTTATGACAATGTGTGTGTATAAAATTGGGATCAGCCTCTACAGCATGGTTCACTTGTGGTGTTTAGTCATGCATTGTACAGAATAAGAATTGTACAGAATAAGAATATAGCCTATCAGATGTAATTTCTAGAAAATCCATGAGTTACTATAAATGGGATGGGTGTTGATCGTCAGCATTATTGCACAATTAATTGTGATTTAGATGGCATTTCAACATACAATGCATAACTCTTTCTGATTCTACCCTCTACAGCCCTCAAATACACAGACAAACATGAGTGGGTTCGAGTGGAGGGGGAAATTGGAACAGTTGGCATCAGCAGCTATGCTCAGGTACATGGCCTGGCATATGGCAGCACTCATCCTGTGTTAATCTTACAAATTGTCTTATTTTTTTAACTCTGTCATGCTTAATGTATTCAGTTTGATCCTCACAGGATTGCTCCTTAAAGTCTTAAACAGCAACACACACATACAAAATTAGGCTAGATTTTCATTCTTCATTCTTTGATTCTTCATTCTTTTTCATTTTGTCTGCCTTTTGTCATTTTCGGCAACTGTCACAATATTATTATCCACTGACCTGTCATCACTGTCTGATCTTTTTCCCCAACTCCGCTTTCAGGAGGCATTAGGTGATGTTGTTTACTGTGGTCTTCCTGAGGTTGGGACAAAGCTTGAGCTAATGGGTAAGATGACGGGCATGCTGCTGAAGGTCTTTATGCATGATGGCTGACCTCTGTCAATTAAGTTTTGAAATTCAAGTTTATTGCTTTGATAAATCCAAACACAGTCCTTGTTGTTTCACAGAGGAGTTTGGAGCATTGGAAAGTGTAAAGGCCGCTAGCGAGCTGTACTCTCCACTAACAGGGGAGGTAACCGAAATCAACACTGAACTGGCAGACAACCCCGGCCTAGTGAATTCAGCCTGTTATGAAGGAGGTTGGCATGTTCAGTCATTGTCTACAAGCCTCTACATGTTTGTCAATGTTTTTGAATTTGAGTGTGAGAAGCAACAGCTAGCAATTCTTGTTTTTTTTGGCTCATAGGGTGGTTGATTAAGATGACCATTGACAACCCTGGGGAACTTGACGGTTTGATGGATGAAGACGCATATGGCAAATTTGTAAAATCACTTGACTAATACTGTTAAGATGCTGCTTTTCTTACTTGATGTTAATCATGATGAAACATTTGCATCTCATTGGGAAAATACTAATGTTTTACTTTTTCATTTTATTTATTTTGATTGTGATTGTTACAAAAGTAATCAAACAGTAGTTTACCTCAAATGTTAACCAAAAACGTAGGCCTACGCATAACACTTTAAAATGATGTTTCCAAAGGGCTTCAGCCACAGTCCTTTATCATGAAATAGTTGGAACCAGGTTCATATGGTTGATCTTTGTAAGCATGATTTTCTTTGTAAACAAAGTGACAATAAAACACAAGTCAGTGATCAGAAAGACATCAGTGAAGTCTTTTTTCTAAAACACATGTCCAATTGGCCATATTATCAGTGAGATGTGTAAGATGAGTGTTGATGTATATGAAAAGAAGAAAAGTCACACACTTTGTACAACCTTCCCTACTCTAGATAACCTCTTTCACAATAACCAAGTATTCTATCTGCAATGGTACATTTAGCACGGCAACGGCCGTCTGTTGTAATGCAGTTTGCAGAAACCTAATTTACCAGGAGTTTTTAGGGTTGCATATGGAACATGCACTTTTGGACTGTCACCTATATTGTATATCTGCACGTGCATGTGCTGACAGAAGCAGAGCAATTTGACACACCTTGACCTTCGCTCTCTGATTAAGATAAATGCACTATGGGGAGAAAGATAATCAATCATTAATGATGAGGTCAGAGTATAAATGGATAGAAGTAAACATACAGTAGAAATTTGCCTTTAACCTCTTTCACTTTTAAATAGACTATTGTCTTTACAATAATGTGCCAGATAAGTATAGAGTTAACACTTCAAACCCTCAGGATTTTGTTATCTTTAGAAACTAATCTCATCTGATTCTGAATGTGCTTGCATTCAATTGTTCCTTTATTAAAAGTTTACATTTTAAGTTGGATGTTATTCACAGCAGTGCCATACACCATAGTTGCTACAGTACATAGTTACACCGATAAGGCTGATACTAATGTTGGCATTTTAACACATACAAATGTCCTTTCAACAATAGTTTAAGTGATGTTGTTTTATGCACTGTCCACAACAGGAGGAATAGAGTGTACCAGGCACATTTGCAACCTTACAACAAAATTATCTAATATAACAGGGGAATCTCAGGATAAAGCCTTGAAACAAAATCATATCATTCAGAATTGATTGTGCTTTGCCAAATATGCCCATGCTGTAGGCACGAATGCTCCTCCACGTCCACACCGTCATAGATGTTAGGTTTTGAACTGAGCACTAAAACAAGTTGGATACTTGGATAGCCCCTCTCTTTAGCTTAGATGAGTCCATGATTTCCAAAAAGAATGGCACATTTTGATTGATCTAACCACAGGACCTTTTTCTATGTTACCTCAGTCCATTTTAAACAAGCTTAGGCCCAGAAAAGATGGTGGTATTTCTTTGTATCATGTCTCTAAACAATTTTGGCTGCAGTTTTTGAATTGAGTATCAAACTGTGCACATACAGTACACTATGGTTATCAGAGGTTTTCCTGAGCCCATACAATGACAGGTCTGGAAACAGGTCTGTTGTTGATGCAGTGCCATCTGAGGTCCAAAAGACCACGGCCATCCAATTTGTTTTTCAGCTCTTTCCTTTGCAAAAATGTCTCTGGATTCTCTGAATGTTTTAATGATATTATGTCCTGTAGATGGTGAACTCCCCAAATACTTTACAATTTCATCTTCAGACGCATTAAAATAACATTGTTGCATCATTTATGCACACAGGTTTACACAGAGTGATGAATATTACTACATATTTACTTCTAAGAGACCCTGCCTCTCTGAGATGCTCTTTTTCATACCCAATCGTGTTGCCAGTTACCCTATTAGTTGTGAAATATTCCTCCTTTTGTTTTTGTTTTTTAAAACATGTTGCTGGTATCAAATTCAAAATTAACATATATTTTCCATGAGATAGTCAAATTTGTCATTTTCAACATTTTATATGTTTTCTGTGTCCTTTTTGCCGCTAAATGTGAGTTTAAAAGGTTAGCAGGTTATAACATTCTATTTTTATTCACATTCACAACGTCCCAACTTTTTCTGTTTTGGGGTTGTATATTGCATACGTAATGCGTAAGATAAATTGTAGCTTTCACAAATGACAAACATTGAGACTGATTTAACATTTTATGAGTCCTATATTGCATGAAGACAAGTATATAAGTATATATACTTTTTTGATCCCGTGAGGGAAATTTGGTCTCTGCATTTAACCCAATCGGTGAATTAGTGAAACACACTCAGCACACAGTGAACACAGTGAGGTGAAGCACACACTAATCCCGGCGCAGTGAGCTGCCTGCTTCAACGGCGGCACTCGGGGAGCAGTGAGGGGTTAGGTGCCTTGCTCAAGGGCACTTGAGCCGCGGCCCACTGGTTGGGGCTCGAACCGGCAACCCTCCGGTTACAAGTCCAGAGTGCTAACCAGTGGGCCACAGCTGCCCCAAATGACAATTAAATATTTTTATTCACACCAATTAACCCACATACAGGTGTATGATTGTCACATTTGCAAGATGCACACTGTCATACCTGTTGCACAAGATCATTTATCAGACTGCATCTGATTTTTTCTCCCAATCCAGTTGGGTAACAGATTGTTTGCCATGTGAATATGTCATCATAAACGTGTAAAATAATGAATGTTGCCTCTGACTGGTGCTGACTTAGTAGAAGTCAGTGTAGACTTGTGATCATAATATTGCAAGATGCAAGATGAGTAACAGGTAACAAATGGAGGAGGGTTATGTGGTTGCCTTGCAACATTGCTCAATCTGAGCATAGTTGATCTGTTGACTGTTTGCAGGTTATGGCATGTCTCGTATAGGCAGAGAAAAGCTGTTGCTCTCAAATACACTCAACCAAGTCAGTGTACTAATTAAGGAATATATGCTCCCTTTAACAAGTATTCTTAGTATACTTTTAAAATACAAAAATACAGTATTTTATTTTGATACATGGTGTGGCTAATGCATTTTGTAGTTTATTTTTGATAGACTTAAACTTAGGGTATTTGAAATGTTATTTTAAAATACTGTACATTTTGATGTATTTGTTCCCATCTCTTCCAACAGCTAGATCTGCCAAGCAGCTACAGTGCTACACTCTGGAGGCATCTTTAAATCATGCCCCCTCAGAGTGTTAACCTGACTCTCGCTAGATGAATTTCGTTCCGCCTAGCTCCACTCACATCCAACTGGGATCGGTTCCGTTGAGAGTGATTTCAGCACAAGATTGTATGGTAGAGCCAATCAGGACGCAAGGCGGGAGTTTCATAGATGTGACGTATAGCGTAGAAGCGACTGTGAGACTGTTCTCAGCGTAGCACGTCAATAGATGACGGTGCTTATCCAATCTTATGCAAGGATTTTTTTTAATAAGGCCCAGCCTGAAGCACCACTCCAATGGATCGATCCCAGATGGATGAACGGAGCTAGGCGGAACGAAATTCATCTGGCGAGAATCAGATTATCAGAGTGTAGCTCTAGCTGTTGACTTCAGAAATTCGAGCTAGGTAGCACAGATTGTTTTCATTTTTTTCCCCCTTCTAACGACAGGCTAAGTGACTTCGAGAAACAGAGATCTATGTGAAAAATTGCCAGTTTTCCTTTATGAGAAGGGGGGGTTACCTAACACACATAAATAGGACTACAGCACAACTATGTAGCTAGCTATACCATTACACTCAACACCAACTCATCTACATCTAAGCTGGGTTTGAGACTGCACACTGTGCAGATGCACAACTGAAGAAAACTTGACTTTGTTTGGGTGGGCAAGACACAATGCTTGGGTGGACTTGTGTGTGTGTGTTTGTGTGTCTGTGTATGTGGATGCGTCTGCCTGTGGATGTGAGTGTGTGTGCATGAGTGTGTGTGTGTGTGTATGTGTGCATGTGTATGTGTATGTGCGTGTGTGTGTGTTGATGTATGTATGTGTGTTTGCGAGAAAGAGTGCGTGTGAGACAATATCCTCTTCCAGCAACCCTTTGCTCAACACCACCATCTACAGGCTTGGCACTACTAAACTTGGCATACCCCCAGGGAATGTCAGGTTAATCATACACATACAATTTTGTGCAGTTCTGAACATCTTAACTGAAGATAGGGGCGATTAAAGCAAAATGATATTGCATTTTAATTTTTTACCGGGGGGTGCAAATCACAAATGAGTGATTATGGGCTAGGTTGATGTGGGCTCTTATGACCAACTTACCATAAAAAAATTCTTCATCATCAGTGACACGGTTCAGGTAGTTATTTAGGAAAAACTGCATTTTTGGGTTTCGGGGGGACCAAACGAAATTTTTCCGTAAAAGTCTAGTGGGGCTACATACCCACCAAATTTCATGTGTCCCGGTGTTTCGGTGTCCCGGGGTATTGTTGACCAAAAATTCAGGAAGTAGATGATGAGAAAAAAAAAAGAAAAGAAAAAAAACTTTGACAATCCCTATATAAGTATATATACTCTTTTGATCCCGTGAGGGAAATTTGGTCTGCATTTATCCCAATCCGTGAATTAGTGAAACACACTGCACACAGTGAGGTGAAGCACACACTAATCCCGGCGCAGTGAGCTGCCTGCAACAACAGCGGCACTCGGGGAGCAGTGCCTTGCTCAAGGGCACTTCAGCCGTGGCCTACTGGTCGGGGTTTGAACCGGCAACCCTCCGGTTACAAGTCCGAAGCGCTAACCAGTAGGCCACGACTGCCCTGGTAGGCCACAGCTGCCCTGCGATAGCTTTGGTAGCGGCGGTCATAAAATTTCTATTAAAGTTCCTATGTCATCATTGTAAACACTACTGTGATTTTCAGAAAAATATGGTTAGGTCAACTTCCTATCATCTGTGAATTTCTCTGAATTCCAATGGTAGTATTTCCTCTGAAAATATTTGAGGAAATACTACCAGCCTACAACATAAAATTGTCTTTTTCTGTAGACAGTACAGAATTTAAATTTTCAGTACAATGTCTGATCTTATCCTCTGGCCATGAATATGTTTTTGTGATGATCGGGATATAGAGAAGGGAGACCAATGTGGATATTAGTAACCTACAAGTCGAAGATTCATTAGTCGTGTCCTTAGGCATACCTTTCCAGGTCAATGCTTTTAAAGCAAACATGAAACGGTCCCATAGAGAAGATATAGCCTACAATAAATGGTTGGCTCTTGGCTTGACATGGGTGTTAGGGTGTGGGGTCTTAGTCATGATAGTGGTGATATAATTGTAGCCTACCCTAGGATAAAATTCAATGTTTTGTGAATGTTGGATTGAGGGAGGCATCTCTTGCGTGTGTGGATCTAGTCCAGGGGTGGCCAAAACTTTTGACAGTCATTGAATACAATCGATAAACTTCCTCCTACCAGAGGGAGGCAGCAATGTATCCCCATAGCATTTGTCTGCCGGAAACCATAAGAAGAAGAATATTACGCTTTCAGCCATTGGTCTATGATTGGTCGTTGCTCGTATATCCCACAATGCATCGCTAAGCTACTTCCTTTTCTATTCGGCCATTTTCCGCCCCGAACGGTATGTGTTTTATACCCAGGTATAGGGACAAATTAATCTATGATAATCCGAGGTGTTTGTTTTATTACAGATATGCATAACCTCATTTACTGAAAGTATAACGTGTCCTGATAACATATGTGTAATTATTTCAGATTTAGCATGTGTGACAATGTTGTACTGTAGTCAACGTTGAACAACATCAGTGGTCCGCTGCGTGTCTGGTCATGCATGAGTTGTACAATTCGTTGGGTTATATAGTTTCATATGATTTTAGAGAACTAGAGTAGAAGACTTTTTTTATGAATGATCTAATCTGACAATCTGTTACGGTACAACAGAACAGTCCCATCCTAATAATGGCTCTTAAGTTACCTTCGTTAGCTAGCCAGCTAACATTAGGTTTCAAATGCATCCACGAACAGTCAACATGGCCTCGTTTGACGCGTGGTGATCACAACACGAGTGGTTTAGAATAGTGTCTACCTATACTAGTCCAGATGGTCAGAGTACTTAGTTGTAATAGTCTTCTGTTGTGGTATATTGAGTAGTAACTAGGTCTAGAAAGTTGAGCCAATAGTCTAGCCTGGTTCCTCCGCTTGCTGCTCTGTTAGCAGTCACGTGATGTGTAGTGGTCGAGTGAAACGAATAAATCTAACGATGAAATACCTTTTGTCTGTGTAGGGAAGTAGGCAACCATGGCCCCCAGTCGGAATGGCATGATATTGAACCCTCACTTTCACAAAGACTGGCAGAAGAGAGTTCGAACATGGTTCAACCAACCTGCCCGGAAACAGCGCAGGTAAGTGTTGACTCCGCTTACTACAGAGTGAAATTGTCGGCTTTACATTTACTTTGAAGCATGTAGTCACTGTGTTGTGATAAAATGTAAATATTAATAGGCCAGACTGTCAACGGTTCTTGTTTTGTTTGAACTACTGATGAGGGATCATTGAAACTGTAGGCTTAATAGATTTTGTACAGTCAACGCTCCCTCTACTTTACAGACGTAAGGCTCGTCTGGCAAAGGCTCGCCGCATCGCACCTCGCCCTGTTGCTGGACCTCTGCGACCTGCAGTGAAATGTCCAACGATCAGATACCACAACAAGGTTCGGTCTGGACGTGGGTTCTCACTGGAGGAGCTGAAGGTATTATCAGCTTTGTTGGTCTACCTGTATGACTTGATCCTGATTGTAGGTCTTTTGTACTGAAAAGGAGAATATTACACATTGAAGGAGCTATACTGTCTTGTAATGGATCACTTGGAGTTCAGTTGGCTCTTGGTATGATTGTTCAATGTGCATTGTGCACACTTGTAACTCTTAACGAGCCAGTGGACTAGACGGCTTAAAACGGTGACTTTTATCCTTGTCCTGCTCAAACTGTGGCCTTGGTGAGCAGGTAATTGGGTGGATTGGTTTTAAGACATTAAACTGCTGAAGAAAGTTCTCTTCAAAAAGCTAGAAGTTAGAGTTCTTGCGCAATTAGTCAATTACTGTTCTGGGTGGTTGTACTTTATGGTCATCTTAATGTTAAGTAAATGTAAGGAGCATGGGACTGGGTCAGTTGCTCACTTCAAGAAAAGCTTATTTAAAAGCTTTGTTTAATTGCAAAGTTGAGTATTTATGTGTTTGAATAATGTTAAAAATATACATATATATTCTGTTGTGCTCTGCAGTTGAGCATCAGTATAGAGGTAGTTTCTGCATACCCATCCAGTAAAAAAAAATGAACTGAGCTATTGACCTAAGTTAAGTTTAGAATTTGTCAATCACATGCATTTTTGTATTTTTCAATCTGTAGTTGACCCTATTTTTATTTCTTAGTCTTGCATATAAAATTCTTGGGCCTGTATTCCAGTCTGAATTAGATTTATTTAATCTCTTGCATATAAACAGTTTGTAGCCAGTTTTGCAGTCTCTGTTCAGCAGTCAAGTGATGACAAATCTCCGGAATCTCTGTATCTCTTTGATGATGCCCGAACCCTTTTATCTGATGACTGCCTGAATTTCTAAGACATCACAGAAGATGGCCTTCTGATCATCATTGTGATTACACATGTAGTGAGCATACAATTAGTGATGCATGGTGCAAATCAATTATGTACCTCTTCACCTCATCAGGCTGCTGGAATTAACAAGAAGGTGGCCCGCACCATTGGCATTGCAGTGGACCACCGCCGCCGTAACAGATCCACAGAGTCCCTGCAGCTGAATGTGCAGAGGCTGAAGGAGTACCGCTCCAAGCTCATCCTTTTCCCCAGGAAGGCCTCTGCTCCCAAAAAGGGCGACAGCTCTGTAAGTCACTTCAGCACTTCATCTTGCCCAACATCTGAGTGGTCTAAACAGAAACTGATCTGTGTTGCTTTTATGTTATTTTTCTTTTTTGGGGGACCTTGCACTTCATTAACCACTCAAAACATTATCCCTTTTAAAGGAATACAATTGCATTGTATGTTTAGAACATAAATACATCACACACAAGATGCATGATATTCAAATATAATTTTCTCTAGAAAGAATTATTGGGCCCATATTCCAGTTAGAACTGGATTTGTCATCTCTTGCATCTAAGAGCATTTGACATCAAACATATTAGTTTGAGGTTTTTTTATGGTTTCTTTTGCTTATTTGTCCTGTTCTCCTTGTATTCTGCAGTCAAGTGATGACAAATCTCCGGAATCTCTGTATCTCTTTGATGATATACTTGAACCTTTTGGCTGATGACTGCCTAAATTTCTAAGACCACAAAACCTCTGGGCCCGTATTCACAAAGCATTTCATCTTGTCCCTAAGAGTACTCCTTAAATGCAGTAAAACTACATTTTCTCTTTTAAGCTAATCACAGCGTTAAGACCAATTTTTTTTGTGAAAAAGAGCTCCGTTATGGTTGGCGTCAAATATGCAAGCTTGCTTGCTTTTAACCTCTGTGATTGGCTGAAGAGTGACAGGTCTGTCAGTAAGTAGTCATAACTGCATGAGTAGGGTACCCCAAAGGACGAGAGACAAAAGTGACAGACTACAAATGAAACAGTAACAGGATATACTATACACTGACGTATCTTTGCGAAGTTTATAAAAATGACCTGTATGGTGACCGGTTTGCCCACATTTAGGTAACATTCTGACAATCAATATATTTGGGGGGGTGGTATGCATTTCTTAACATAGTGGAACGATTCAAACTACTGCCCTTGACAAATACTAAGCACTGGCAGCTGCTGCTTTTAGCTTAAATACTTTGTGAATTGCTCTTTGTCAAAAAACTAGGAGTCCTAAACGACACCGGTCCATTATTCTGAGTTTCTTCTAAATTTGCTAAATTTGAAGTGTGTTGCTCTGATTTAGGTGGTAAAAAATATTAATATATTGCATCTTCATATTTTCACAGGCCGAGGAATGCAAGATGGCTACTCAGCTTGCTGGTCCAATTATGCCCATCAAAAATGTAAGCATGACTTCATTACTTTATGACTTCATTACTTTGCTCATCTTTGAAGAGGGTTCTCGCCCCTTTAGGGCATACATGAAATTCCACTCATGTGCACTTTCAATATGTACTGTTCAAGTACTTGTGTATGACTGGAGAAGAGAAAATATTTTTGCCATGACTAGATTAAACTTGACATGTTGACATTTAAACTTGAGATTTTGAGAATAAAGTTGAAATATCATGTCGACTTTAATTTTGATATTTCGTTTTTATTCTCGACAATCAAAACTAGTTAGTCTAGTTGTTGCTAAACCCGATTCTGAAGTACAATTTCACCAAATCTAGTCTACTCAAGGCATTGAGTCGTTGGCCATCTAATTGAGACTGACTGTCTGGATTCAGTGGCAGCTACTTTGGAGCGGTTGCTCTCTCCAAACTAGTTTTGATGGACATGTCAAGATGAAATGTCTAGATTAAAGTCGGTATGGTTTCAAATGCCAATGGTCGGTATGTTTCAAATGACACGCATGCTCTGGAATTACTGTTCTTTCTTGATCCTCCTGTTAAATCTGATGACTGGTCTCTCTTCAAACCACTGTTTGTGTGTTGTGTAACCCAGTCTTATACCTTTTTCTGCTGTTGTATACAGGTGTACAAGAAGGAGAAAGCCCGCGTCATCACAGAGGAAGAGAAGAACTTCAAGGCTTTCGCCAGCCTGCGTATGGCCCGTGCCAACGCCCGTCTCTTTGGCATCCGGGCCAAGAGGGCCAAGGAGGCCGCAGAGCAGGATGTGGAGAAGAAGAAATAAGAACATTTGTTTGTACGAGACTAAAAATAAAAATCTGTCAACAAATGTGGGCTCTTGCTTGTAAGGTTTTAATGAAGCTTTGAGGTCAAGCTAACAAAGAATACTCTGAAGGTTTCCACAGTAACACCAGAGATCCTTGTCGGACCAATTGCCAATGACCTAACGGCTAACTTTCACTGTTGGTTACGCCCCCAAGCCCACTCAAATCTCTGGGATTTGAGAAGTGGTCTGGTGTTAACCAGGCTGTTTACGCTTGGGTGCATGATTTTCTTGACTTGCTGAAACTGCCTGCTAAAAACATAGACGACTCAATCTTTGTCCTCCTTGTAGTTGCAGATAAGTACAGTACCAGCACATCTGTATATGCCATAATGGCATTTCTATTGTAACATATGTTTCAAATTAATTTTAAGTCTTAACAGGAGATTGTCCTAAAATATGATGCAGAACTGTCACCCATTGAAAAAATACTCTTAAATCGAGCAGGAAAAAATAAATAGGTAAAGTATATACCCTGATTAAAGGCTAAACAAAAAAGTATTCCCTGCAGAAAATATATGAAAGCTGGAATAAGGATCATTCAGATGCAGATATATGTTGGAAAGAATGTTAATATTTAATTAATGCTGTCACCACCAATGGAAAATCTTTGCCTTATACAATATAAGCTGATGACCAGGTATTACACTAAGTCCAAAATGCATACATTTTATTCCTCTTTCTCCACCCTCTGTTAAGTGCTGCTCTCAGGAAGACACCATTATACATGTTTTCTGGGAATGTGTGAAGACTCAAAAGATACGGAGCCCCGGATATGTCATGGGGAAGAAAATGTGAAAAATATTTGTGGCCACAAAATATTACTTTGTTCCCACGAAATAGGTAGGCCTAGGCTGTGCACTGGACAGCTGGATGCGCAAATCAAGTGCAACTCCTCAAACAGGAACAGTCGCTGTCACACAATGGACAGGTACGGAGCCCTGGATAGGTCATGGGGAAATAAGTTGTGGCCACGAAATAGCAATTCGTTCCCACAAAGTACTAATTTGTGGCCACGAAATAGTAATTCTTTCCCACGAAATAGGTCATTTGTGGCCACGAAATATTAATTCGTTCCCACGAACTAGTAATTTGTGGCCACGAAATAGGTAGGCCTATAGGCTGTGTACTGGACAGCTGGATGAGCAAATCAAGCGCAACTCCTCAAACAGGAACAGTCGCTGTCACACAATATACAGGGATAGTATGGTAGAGTGCTATTTTAGGCTGGGAATGAAATACAAAGACATTTTGAAAAGCCTGGCATTGGAGGGATTCATTATTAGCGAGAGGCATCCCCACAGACTATTAAGAGCCAGGTCGCTGCACCGGCGTAGGTACGACTTGAACGTGTCTCTCTCGTTTGCGTTTTTTTATAAGGCGGCCGTGAACATTTCCATTAAAACATGCATCGGATAGCTGAAGGTGAATCTTCACCCCCCCTCCACCACACTCACTTTTCCACAATCTCAGGCATTCTACCCACACATCCATCACTGTTCCATTTCTTTGTTATTATTTGCATACGCCGCGCGCTGATGAAATCATATCGGGCACTTCTATCTTTTGTAAAACGTCGCGTTGCAGAGGTGCGCTGACCCGAGGACCTGTGCCGAGATAGATGGACGGTCAGGAGCAACGCCGAGGCTGATGGAGAACCGGGACAAATGAAACACTTTTTAATTAAACGTAATTTACAAAGACATTGTAAAACACTGAACGTTCATATTTTGTCACTAGCAACCTACATCTGTCCTCTGTCAAATACAGTTGCATTTACAGCTCTGAACAAAACCGTTCAAGAGTTATTTAAGGAGAAGTCGAACGTGCGCTATGTTTCATTCGTCCCTCCTGGCTGGGACAAATAAAACAGCATGGGGGACGAATGAAACAAACAGCTTAAATTATGGAAACTTCCCACAACTTCAATATTTGACAACATACCATGAATGGTACTTCAAGTATGTGTTATTTTAGATAGATTGCTGCTGGGCTATATGTCTTGGTTCATGTCTGTTAACAACTCATTGCCGTCATGGTGATGCGCGTATTTCGCGGTTATGGAAATAGCATGCACTATGCCATTAATATAGCTAGAATAATGCATGTTTCGAATTATATAATGTTTCTATAGTACAAAATGTTATTTCACTCTGTTTTTATGTGGTTAAAGCCACCACACATCCAAATAAGTGCCCTTCATGACCCACAGGCCATCAGTCTCCATAGGTTAACATGGCAAAACTCGACCCCCTACCTGATAGCCCCAAATATATTTGCATCTTTCTAAAACTGCTTTTCCATGTCTCACCTGCATAAAATATTGCATAAACACAGATATGTGTGCATTGACTTAGAATAAATGGGGTTTACTGCCTGGTCGGGACAAATAGGTGTTTCAATCGTCCCCCCATTGAAATTTAGCATTATAGGCTGTTTTGCATCCATTACAAACAAACATGCAATGTGAACGTCTGGGATTGGGGAGAGCACTAAATGCTCTACTGAATAAGCATGAAGTCAAACCTTTAAATGAAAAACACTCTTTAATAATCAAAACAGGTGACACCTGTGCCAGTGTTCTAATTAGCCCGGGAACTACTCTGGGAGCTTAACAAGCGCAGCTGCCTTTAGGCCATTATGACATCACAGCCTTTGAAGTTTATGGGGGGAAAATTAGGTTTTTAACATTTTTAATCCCTTATTTCTCAAAAAGTATAAACTTTTTGTAGCGGGAGCTAGGAGTTACTCCGCTACTAAAGTGTGTGTGTATTAATGTTCAGTCTACTGCCCAGGTGAGGCACTTACCTTAACAAATCACCAGCACTATGAACTAGGTGAGTATATATTATAATATAGCAATAGTAGCTATAATAAATAATAACAAGCAATTTGAATATAGATAAATGAGTATTTAATATATTAGAATGTCTATATTTAATCTAATAAGATAATATAATTAATTAGATAAATCATAAAACACCAAAACAGTGGCCTAATGCCCAATCACTCTCTCATTCACACATCCTACTAGGCTACAACTTAAAACAGACTTAAACATTTACAACAAAACACTTTGAACATTACAGCAGAATCGTCCTATTAGGCTACACTCTCTTCCGGAGTGTGTAAAAGTTCGTGTTGTAATCCAACCTGTTCAAGTCAAGTCCGTAGCGCTAGGTGGCAGTAGCGTTAACGCATCCGTCCGTATGTGAAGGTAATTACAAACTGTTCAGTCTTTCGTGCGTGCGTTATGAGCACAATAATGGCGACAGTTGACGTTCGAACTTGAGTGTGCGCGCCAGTACTTCCGGTGAAAACTTCCGGTGATTTGACAGCGAGAGCGGGAGACGCGAGAGTGAGAGACAACCATGGACAACAGCGACCGAGTTCCATTACCAGAGATATTTCTTTACAATGAGTGTTTTTAGGATTAAAGAGAGGCGACTTGCCTTTCAGAGGGTGAGAGCCTCAGCACTTCATTGTTGTGTGCCGTTATGTACCGTTTCGTCACGTTACAACAGAGAAGTCAGCTTTCATGTATTCCCTGTTGACGCTGCGGTACGGGCTGAGTGGATGCAGAAGATCCGGAGGGATGACGTCAACCCGACCAAAAACACCCGAGTCTGTAGTCGGCATTTTAAGCAGGCTGATTTTAACGTGACTGCCGGGGGGTTGAGGAGGCTGAAAAAGGGAGCCGTACCCGTTTACTT
This sequence comes from Alosa alosa, assembly GCF_017589495.1. Taxonomy (NCBI): domain Eukaryota; kingdom Metazoa; phylum Chordata; class Actinopteri; order Clupeiformes; family Clupeidae; genus Alosa; species Alosa alosa. Next base: position 29,298,987 of record NC_063202.1, read on the forward strand.
CTCATGGAATGGGTACGAACTACCTGCGCCCCGACCGAGCGTCTGGGAACGGCGTCCGCGAGCCGAGAGTCCTGCCCCAGAGTCAGACTCGGACTCGACTCGAGATGGAGACCGAAATTGCTCCACCAGATCATGACTACTCTGTAGTCCCTCAAACAGGAGCGAGGGCGAGTAATTTGGCCGACGAGAACGAAGCTCTACGTCGCCAGGTTAGGGAGCTACAACAGCAGTTGGAAGTCCTCAAACTTCGCCAGCGTTTTGGGATAGAGCGCCTGTCTGCATCAGATGAGGACGTGCGCTTTTATACCAGGTTTGCGTCCTACAGGAGTTTCATGGTATTTTGGAATTTAATTGAACCTGCCGTGACCCACAAGATGGTGCGCGATAACAAAGCGCCAAAGACAGCCTCTGCCAGCATCAGCACAGTTCATCACCCAACAACGGTAAGTGACAAATGTGGTAACATGACGTGCATATTAAGAGTTGTAACTCTGAAATTGGATACAAACTGTTTTATTTTGTAATTAACCCCTATTGGTTTGTATTTTCTAGATTTGTTGACGTTAATCACTCCTATGTTGTATTGCTATTGTCTATCCAAAGTAAAATGCCTGTTTTTAACTGATGTTAACTAAGTTAACTGATGGTTAAATAACCAAAAATCCGATTGTTTGCACCTATATAGAATATCTAACAAAAAAGTAAAAGCCAACCAGCTGATATTGGTATTATTTTCTGATTTAATTTGATTCTGTAATAACAATGTCAGAGTAACTAAACAGAGGCTTTTTGTTTTTATATCACAACAGAAACTGAGACCCATTGATGAGTTTCTGCTGTTCCTGATGTACCTGTCAGTGGGTTTTCCTCCCAGGGACCTTGCAGAGAGGTTCAGCATACACGCGACTACTGCAAGTCGGATCATCTCCACATGGACTCATTTTTTGTACTGCCTGTTGGGAAGACAGCGCCTTTGGATTCCGCCAGAGGTAGTGAGAGCTCACCTGCCAGTTGAGTTTGCAGCTTTTTCTGATACACAGGTGATCCTTGATTGTACAGAGATATTCTGTCAGTCGCAATCCTCTCTGCTGCTTCAGGTGTGAGGTTTCTCTACCTACAAGTCACACACTACATTCAAGGCCTTGATTGGCATGGCACCCCACGGTGCTGTCACCTTTGTGTCTGGACTGTATGCAGGCTCTATGAGCGATCGCGAGATCTTCAAGCAGTCCGGGATTGTAAAGCTGCTGAAACCAGGTATGGCGATCATGGTGGACAAAGGGTTTGTTGTGGACAACCTTGCTCCTTGCAAGGTGTACCGGCCTGCCTTTCTCAGCAAAAAACAGCAAATGAGTTGGGAGGATGTCAGACAGACACAGTCAATTGCACGTCTGAGAGTGCATGTGGAGAGGTGCATAAGGAGAGTGAAAGAGAACAAACTGTTCGACAAGGAGATACCACTGTCTATTTGTGGGAACATTGATGAACTGTTCAGTGTGGCCTGCTTCCTGGTCAATTACCAGAATGGGCCGTTAGTGAAGGCATGGGCAACTCAGCAATGAATTAAAGACCTATCTTGCTTCTAAAAAAAGTCTTTGTCATTGTCATCGTTACATTGGCTTTGGGTTTTTACTTAAATGAAAATGAAAATACACAGAGATGACATTACAACATGTAGAATTTAATAAGTAAATATTGAACAACACTTATTCAATAATCCAGTATCAACAATCCATAGATTTTTACACTTGGGCTCTCATTTCAATCAGTACAAAAGGTATGGTCTCAGGTCAATTGCAGGCCTTCATTAGTGACAATTATCACTTCAGGCTTTGTATAGATTTGTAAAGATGAACAATGAAACCTACTATTAGTTCAGGCTTTGTATAGATTTGTAAAGATGAACAATAAAACCAGAACAAGAACATTTATCAACTGATTGAAAAATAACTGATTGAATGAATCATTGATTTTTAAAAGATCAGATCAAGTAATGATAGAAAAAGAAATAATCCCCCTTCTCCCTAATAACCCTAGCGACCCCAGCATCCTTATAAATTCTCTGTACAAGAAGGTCCTCCTCTGCAAAAACTACAAAATCACACCACTGCATCCCAGTGATAAGTAGCTGGCCTTGCACCTGCCAATAGTAGCTGTGACCTGGCTTCAGGCGCAAGGCGCCACTCTGCATGTGCAGATATCCGCAGTCCACATAACTCTTACGTTGGGGCACTTCACCTCCACCAGCCCGAATGGTGGTACCTCTGTCGGGTCAAAAACGAGACCATCTGGAGAGGATCCGAGCCAGGGAGCATCAGGATGGATGACAAATCCTGATGGCCAGTAGTTAACATTTTTTAAGAGTGCATACTCTTGGATAGCAACTGGCTCCAGTGCCAGCCCCCTCTTCATTAAGGCCGTCTGGGCCCCACCTTTGCGGATGCGTTCTGCAAGGTTCTCTGCAGAGCTGTGGCCTCGGACATGGCACACCTCCCGGAACCTAGAGGAGGTGAGCCTCATCTTTCTCAGGTTGTGCCACTCTGCGCTGCCACTCTGTTCTCTCGTGGCCATCTCGATGGATCTTGCCATGTCGAAAGTGATGTTAAGCGACATTACATTTAGGTGTTGTTGGTGAGTGCACACAAAGGAACATGTGGTTGGGTCCAGCCTGTGACCATCTAACGGCAGGGGTGGTGGAGGGGGTGCGTCTGGGTGTTGGATGATTACCCTACTCACTGGCACTGGGTGCTGGTATGAAATAGGGCTGCCTTCTTGAACGGTCCCAAAGGCTGAGTCGACGAGGGGGACATCACTACTTATGGATAGTGTGAGAGGCATTAGCGAGCAAGGTCTGCCGTGAAGTCCTGGTATGCCTCATCGACCTTCAGGACATCTGGGTCTGGCAGTCCCCTCAAGACTGCTTTGTAGCTTTGCCCTTTGAAAACAGTTATGTCATAATTAGAAAAGAAGAAACTATTCATGGGTTTCACCAGGTCCCTTTCCACAGGTGTATAAAATTAAGCATCATGATTATGAATGCAGACTGCATGGTGCTTGATTAATACACCTGTGGAAAGGGACCTGATGAAACCCATGAATAACTCTCAAAACCAAAAAGAATCTGACAATGACTGCAGAATACATTATTACTTGACAGTGACCTTATTACCTTACACCATCAGCAGTTGTGTACTGTCTTGCCTTGGGTTTTGTTGAGATGAAGACCATGTTACCCACTCTGCCTGGTTTCACACCCTATCACAGTAAACAAACAAATAAACAATGTGATTGGCAGAGCTACCTTAGCTAACTGTAAAATATGTGGTAATGATGCGCTTGTTTTGTCTTTATTGCAATTTTTTTATATCCAATTTCCAAAATAAATGAGACATCAATAATTAGTGATTAGCCTAAGTTCTTTTGTACTTACCAGTGTTCGTGGTTTATGTCATCGCTGCTCAGCTTTGCTGCTTTCTGTGCAGCTCAGGACAGGTGGTACTGCTTTCAGCTGAAGTGTAGAGTACGCTGTGGTCTGGTATAGTAGTGCATTGTGGTTTTAGAGAGGCGTTTCCAGCCACACAGGAACACTCCGCCACAGCAATTTTAATGGGTGAGCTGCCCTCAAAAATAATCTATGAATAAAACATGATTTTAGTATTACAATTAGATTACAATTAGACTAAGTCATTACATAACAACTATAAAAAAAATACTAAAGGTGAGAAGTGAGAGCAGGCTAATCGTTCAAGCAAACAGTAGCGGTATGATTCATTAGGCTACCAGAACAAATAAGCCTGCCTCACCATTTTATTGCTATTACAGTGTTTCCCATACATTGACTTATTTGTGGCGGCCCACCACAATATCAACATTGACCACCACACAATGATTTTCCTGGTTGTACTAAATTGTGCTTAAATCTGGTTAGAATCATAACCGCTGCACTAATTTGTTAAAACTGTTGCATTAGAAAGTTAATTCTGCATACCACCACAAATAGAATTCAATTCTGTGGGGAAACACTGGGTATTATGATAGTTAGAACAATAGTGTTAGTAAAGCGTTGAACAGATTTGTATAGCCTTGATTGAGGGTACAAAGTCAGCTCTTACCTCATACTGACTAATGTTCCCACCATGAATAGGCTTACTTAAACTTATACTCCAAAGAACGGGAGCAGTATAACCAGTTTCTGGAGTGTCCATGAAAGTACAGTTCAGGTTTAGGTCAAATAAACACACTTAGGTTTCTTATTGTCAATACACAGACTTAAATTGTATTATTGTTATTCTACATCTACATCAGCAACTATAGCCGCACGAACCCCCCAGAATCTGATTTGAACTGATAACTGAATTGATCTTGAACTGAACTTTTTAAACACATGTTGTCCACCCTACTCTGAGGTCGTGAGGCTTCTCGTGTTTCCTCATGGACCTATAACATACAGCCCTGACGGTCACCCTCCCTGCAGGGTCTTTGTTTGATACTGGGAATTCAACATAATTCATGTAATGTTAGACAAAAACACACTTCTTTTCCACTCAAAGCGTCGATCAAACACGGACAAGGATGGTTTTGAATTAATTTTGATCGCGGGCACTAAAAATCTTGATCGGGGCTCTGAAAATCTCATATTAATCCTAACTTGACAGCTGTCTAAATTTAGTGTCCGATAGCGATAGGTTATGTTCTCTCTGCGTCTGATTGAATCGTTTCCTCTAGTTCTGAAACGTTAGTGCATTACAGGGTGCTGCGTTTTTGTTTAGGTCATAATATGCACCTCAACTAAAAAACGTTAAAAACAACTGATGATACTACAAATCTAAAATCTCTACAGGACAACTGACCTAAATGTTAACAACACACATAGCTACTGCCAGAGCCGCGATCATATCAGAGAGAGAGAGAGATCTATATTTAGCTATAGAAGCTACAGGTCTGGCTACTGCTAGCTAGTTAGTTAGCGATAGCACAATGTGAATGTGTTTTGCTGTCAATTTTACACTCACCTTCATAGTTGTCAATGAAACTTGACAGATACATCTTGTACCCTTTTTTCCGTTTACTCCGGGGCAGAGCATCCATTACGGGGCCAGCCTGTGGACGTCCGATATAGTAAGCTTTGGCAGCTCCTGAAGACACCGAGTGTAAAACAGCACTATCTTGCCGGAAGGAGTGGATCGCACACTCAAGAGAGCGGAAGTAGAACGGAAGTAGAGTCTTGCACAGAGCGCATTGGAACTCAGTACTGTAAAACAGAGAGGGAGATGGGTCCAATTAAGGCTACTGCTTCAGTCATGTAAGAAATGTTGACATTGCTGAAATACAGAGATGTAGCCTACTGAGAGGCAGCTGCAGACAACGATGTTCAATGGGTTCAACTTGTCCCTTGCCTACCAGCTGGATGTAAACAAAGCTATAGAACCTAGAATATGTCACATGAAAAACGTTAATAGGGAGGGAAAACCAGAAAAACTCAGAATGTGAGTGATAAAGTTCATTAATTGTGTGAAACTTTTTATTAGTTATCCATTGCAGCATCGCCTATATTAGGCTGTTTTGTCTCGTGAAATACGTGCTTGTGGACATCAATCACCTATCTTCTGTCCTTCTATTTCAAGTTATCATGTGTGTCATTTGATTATATAATCACAACAAATGCTAATAAATGAAAACAGAATAGGCTTTTGTGCTATAGGCTAGCGTTACAGGTCACTTAGGCTAACTCCATTATGTCAAAATAAACTGATTTGATCCTAATAGTTTAGCGATCACACAACAACTTAACACAGCAACCTCAAACACCACTGTTGAACCTAGGCTACTGCTTCAGTCATGTAAGAAATAAGCAGTTTATGAATTATCTTTACCCGTTTAATCAAGTCCACATGACCAAAATAACAACATATTTAAAGGCTGAGCTAGCATAACAGCCTAATATAGGCGATGCTGCAATGGATAACTAATAAAAAGTTTCACACAATTAATGAACTTGTGGTGTTTGAGGTTGCTGTGTTAAGTTGTTGTGTGATCGCTAAACTATTAGGATCAAATCAGTTTATTTTTGACATACGGAGTTAGCCTAAGTGACCTGTAACGTTAGCCTATAGCACAAAAGCCTATTCTGTTTTCATTTTATTAGCATTTGTTGTGATTATATAAATCAAATGACACACATGATAACTTGAAATAGAAGGACAGAAGATAGGTGATTGATGTCCACAAGCACGTATTTCCGCGAGACAAATTAGAACAAACTGTTCGGTAAAAAATAATCTTGCCATGTTTAAAATGCTGCACTTTTTCCTTCATAGCCTGTCTCTGGCAATTCATTTTTTGGATGACTGTAGATAGTTGTATTTTTTAGCCTACGTCTTCGTAGACAGTAGGCTACACCATTAGGCTATCTTGAGAATAAAAGACTTCACAGCTGCTAACTTGATCATCCTCCACAACCACGAGGGATAGGTAGGCTAAACGGTCGTTGGTAAGCCTTTTTGCTTCTTATTGTAAAACCAACTGTTAGGGCCTACACAAATGGTCGGCATCCCGTCAATATTTGATATTAAAATTTCAATTTTGAAGCTATTTGTAACTATGTAGCCTATGCAACCCGACTGTTGTAGGCTTGCTTGCCTACTCTCTGCAGTGCCTTGCCTACCATTCTTGCCTACCACTCTAGTTGTAAACAAAGCGGTCACATGACATTATGGCGTAGGTGCAAAACCTTAATATCATCCGGCTGCTGACACAAATAGAAGTTCCCGTGCTGGTGACCAAAACGCCCCTTCTTAGTCACTATCAACAACATCCGGCCCTTAGCCTACTTCTTAGCCTCCTGAATCGCGGCCGGTCGACATCTGGGTTATAGCATTAAGCTAGATAGTTAACCTTTTCTAAAGAAGTTGTTTTAGAATAACACTTAGAACACAAAGAGTAGTAGAACTAGGACAGGGTGGCGTGGGAACTAAGCGTTAGCGACAATACAGAACGTTAGTCCTATTAGCCTACAGTACAAGTTTACATTTGATCTACGTGTAGGATCTGAGCACAAGCAGGCGTCAGCTAGCATCGAGAGATGCTTTGTTTAGGTGTAATTTCCTAATTACAGCCTAAACTACGATAATTTCAGGGAGGCTCCATGGTAGCCAAATCTAATGAGAATGTTGGGGCTGTGTAGTTATCTCTGGAGAGAGCATGGGACTTTGTACCGTTCTAATCCAGATACCATAGGCTACACTCCCCCCCACATTAAATGTTTTCAATAAAGATACAAAAAAAATAATTGTTCTCAAACTATTTACTTTTAATATATTCACAGTATGGTCAGTTGTACATGGTAAGAACAGTAGTGTTGTTTTTGTACTTTTGAACAGGCAAGAACAGTATTGAAAAAACTCAGGCTATTTATTAAGAAACAGCAGTTCACTTAATGCTTTGAGCCAGAGAGCTGGCCGATAGCATCAGGGGTCAGTAAAGCATATTGAATGAATGTATTTCAGTGCATTGTGCCCAATTAACAGTTACTTGCAAAGATTCAAAAATAAAAACATAATTAAATAATAATAATAATAATAATAAAAACACTCTTACACTAGGAGCTTATTCACCTGTAGGCTAACAAGCCCCATAGGCATATAACTGATTTGCCAAATAGGCTGTGAAACCCCAAAAACCTGTTCTGCCAAAGCATCATTAATGTAAATGGAGGGGTGGAAGGGCTTTGCAAGTGTTTTGAAAGATTTAGATAGATAGATAAATAGATAGATAGATAGATAGATAGATAGATACTTTATTGATTCAAGGTCTCAGTAGCATACAGACATCACACACAACATGCACTAACAACAAAAAAAGTATATAGGCCTAATATAAAAAACACAACTAAGCAATAAGGACAGTAGAAGATAAAGGATCTACTAAAATACAAATTATACTGAATAACACTAAATCTAAAACAAGTCTAAAACAGTATCCATAGTGTGCTTAGGGGTGATTAAGCATGAGGCTTTGCAATGACTGAGGCAGGGACTGAGCCTGTGATTCTCTGTGCATAGTAAGGTAAGGTGCTCTGTGAGAGTGAGTGTCATGGTGATGGTGCAAATTAGTAAGTCCAACAGTGCAAGAATAAAGTCTAGAGACCAGCATAAAATAAATATGGACATATAAGAGAGTAGACAAGGTAATAAAAAAAGACTATAGAAAAACTATATCAGTGCAAGAATGGGTTGACGAATAGGGTTACAGCCGTTATCACGGTATTGATTATAAAGCATTACGTATTAAGTAAAAGGTATAAGTGTGGCCACAATCCGGGTGTGGGATGGAGGGAGGGGTTATGCATATGTGCTAATATAGCATGCAAACAGTGAAGCAGTAAGACAGTGGTAAAAAGTGGCTAGTGGACAGACAGTACAGCAAGATTTTGATACTCTGTTAAAAACACCTAGCATAGACATATCAAGACACAGTGTTTCTCCAATAATTTGTTGTAACACTTCTGGGGGAAGATTGGCCTGTCACTGATGTGCTTGATGAAGAGTGTGAGAATGGTCCGACAGCTTGTCCTGTAAGAGAGAGAGAGAGAGAGAGAGAGAGAGAGAGAGAGAGAGAGAGAGAGAGAGAGAGAGAGAAAGAGAAGGGGAGGGGAGATTAGATTAGATATCATATTCATCAGCACCAAATACAGTGTTTCCCCTAGAAATTTTTCCAGCAGCTGTGCTATTACTTTGGGGTTGTTGTGCATTTTAAAAAAAAAATTTTATATCATACCTTAAGTGTTTCTTTTTGTGGACATTTTCAGCTTTCTTTTACATTATTGGTTAAAATGATAGAAGAAAAATGAAATGGCACAACCCAGAAAAAAAAGATTATTTACAATTTATTTAAATTTGTCTTAATGGCAAAGGCCACACCCAATCTCAAGAGCACTTAATTTTTTCTGGGCTTTTCAAAGAACATCTCTAAGGCTCTTTGGTAATTGAATTGAATTGTTGGGGGCCATTAATGCTGACACGCATGCACGTAGCCAGATGCTCTCCTTGTAGTCTATTTCTCAGTCCCAAAACAACAAACCCATCGTATAAAAAGTAAATACTCACTTTTCTTCTACATCACTCCCACAGTTACCATACAACTCACTCACAATTAACTCGAAAAGGACCTAGGCTACTTGATTGAAGTCGCGACCGTTTGTCTCACCGTCAAGAGAAACGCTGAAGTTATGAGAACACGTCTTTCTGATAAGAGAATGTAGGCTCCTATGTCTAATGCATAAGCGTAGAAAAGGTCTGTTTGTGATAGCCTATTATAGCTAAGTGGACAGAATTTAGGCTATCATTATGCCAACATATGCTCATATTTCCTTTAACTATCAGAAAGTTTAAACAGGCCTAGACTGTGTTCGCCTAGCTTTCCCATGCAAACATTACATATAGCCCTACGCTAACATTACAAGTCTAGGCTACAATTAGCCTAACGTTAAGACCATACACCTTGTAGCACATTGGTTTACTCTATTGCATTACTTACGTTTTAATAATTTGTCGTTGAATGTTGATGGAGGCTCATCTTTGGGAAATCAGCTCTCTGGATAAAATTGTCAGCCGGAGCAAGAGTTCTCAGAGTTGATGACACCAGACGTAAATCCAATCAGCAGAAAGAACCGCATCACAACAGTAGGCTAAATCGCAACAAACTTTTTTCCCCCCATGTTAAATTCATTTCGGTAATCATGAATTGGTTTCTTTTATTTGATGTAGGCTAGGAGAGGAGGATGCATGTTTCACATTAGTGTCAATGTGTCAAAGCAGGCTTTGGATCAGAGGAATTGCTCAAGCTTAACATATGGCATAGGCTACAAGCGAATTCACGGCATACAAACAGCTTTGTGATGAAATATAACTAATATCATTTTTTATTGTCACCAGGCCTATAAGTAGGCTATTTATTGTGTAACCTACAAGTAAACGATGACACCATAGGCTACACTGTGGCGGAGCAAGACCCCATCAGTCGGATAGCTAAACAATGTAACCGTGTTCAGAACATTAGGCTAGCCATATGGGCTGCAAACTTGTCTTTGGGCTTGTAATCACCTGACACATCATGCCGCATATATGTCCTGAATAATGAGAGGCTAAGTCGCGGATTTGATGCACTTAACTTACTCAAGACTTTCAGAAAACAATTTCGAGATGACGTTGGCGTTGTGCTTTACAGTGTGTTAAGTGAATCTCGTTGATATTATGTTGCAGCGCGCTGAAAATCCAGCGGCGGCGCTGCACCGCTGTTAAATACACTGTAGGGGAAACACTGAAATACAAATAAATGGCCAAGTTTGTTTTTGTTTAATTTGTAGCCATGTTAGAAAATGGCAAAGTACAGAGACAGTATGTAATACCTTTCACTGCTTGCTGTCTGGAAGGTGGTGCTGAACTGGGCGATGGAGACGATGGGAGGGGTATGCGCCAGCTTGTCCTGCAGGGCTAGAGAGAAGAAGAGAGTTTTTTTTTTTAACCATCTTCATGAGCAACAAATAAAACTAAATGGCAAAAGGACTTAATATAGTAAGTGATACCTTTCACTGCTTGCTTGAGAGGGTGGGAGGGGTCCGCCAGCTTGTCCTACAGGGCTAGAGAGATTACAGAGATGAATAACAAACACTACTTACCCACAATTATACCTGCCACCAAAGCGTAGCTTCACATCGACCAATGTAATAGTGTGCCATTGCCATGCTAGCTAGCGTTAACTCTTACCAACGAACTCTTACCAACGATGCTAACGAACACGAACATCCAAATTAACAATGTACTCTGGTCATTTCAGTCCATATAAGTATTATCTATGATTTCAGCTACACAGGAAAATACTTGGCAAAGTCTTCGTGAGCAAAATCTAACATCTAACTACAAACAGTTTTAAGTTATAATGTTGCTCTCTTCTGGCTAGCTGCTAAATATGAACAAGATAGCATGAGATTACCGAACCACACTTGTTGCTTTTACTATCAGATTCTGATACGACGAAACAACAGCTTAGTGATGTAGGGTAAATGGAAATACTTCCCCAATGTTGTCAAAACAAACAATAGTCAACTTACTGACATCTCTCATTGAATGACCGCAACAGGGGAAATTATCTTATTAATGGAAAATACAGAGAAACCTTCTCTGTGCACACAGGAGATGAAATTGAGGAAAAGGAAGAAGAAATTACATCATACCCAGCGTCACTTGAAGCTCTTCGTGATTGGTCGATGCTGCAGTACCAGGAACGCCCAATGGGCGTTCTTGTTTAATGACGGACACGCCCATGCCGCAGACGGACCCTACTCGATGGGTCACTCGCAGACGTCAGGGATGGATGGCAGGGGAGAGAAGCCACGACTCCTGTGGTTGCCAGGGGATACGGTGGGACTCTTCTGATTCCTTAGATGGGCTAGTTAGCCGGACGCCTCGACGTGAACAATAAACTGTAGCTTACTCTCCAGAAAATTAAATTGATCCGTAGCCTACCGAGGTTAGTCCTTGTCACGTAGCTCTTATATAGGCCTAAATAGCCTATGCAGCTTAATACAAGTTCTCGCCGATGTCCACTGTAACGTTAGCGCTCCGCTATACGGGACCCAGCTGATCAATGTAGCTTCTAGCTACAACGGTAACTTTGTTACAGACACTGAACACTAATCACGATCGGAAAATAAACAAACGTAGTCTGTAGCCTACTATTCCGCTCTACCAGCTAGAACTAAGCTTACTACCAATATTGTTTACACTAATTTTCCTCCCTGTCCTTCATTTAGCTTCGTCTTGTCCGTCTGTCTTTTTTTTTACCGTTATCTTCTTCTTGCGAACCCAACTCAGTTACCCCTAAGATTCTGTCACGAGCGAGCGCTTATAAAAGAGCGCTTGTAATGGCCCCCATTACATTTTTAAAAAATCTGAAAAAATACATCTCTTGCCCCACTCCAGACCTTCAGAACGGTTATTTCAACATGTCTGTACGTTAAGCGGTTAGCCAGCAGCCAGACCAATGTATACCTTGTCTTAGCTGAATTACTGAAGCTAAGCAGGTGTGGGCCTGGTTAGTACTTGGATGGGAGACCTCCTTGGAAAACTAGGTTGCTGCTGGAAGTGGTGTTGGTGGGTGGCCAGTAGGTGGCACTCTTCCCTCTGGCCAAAAAGATCGATCCCAATGCCCCAGTGCCGTGACGGGGACACTGCACTGTAGGAGATGCCGTCCTTCGGATGAGACGTTAAACCGAGGTCCTGACTTACTGTGGTCATTAAAGATCCCATGGCACTTATCGCAAAGAGTAGGGGGTTCCCCGGTGTCCTGGCTAAATTCCATTGGCTCATTCACTCCCTCACTCTCCACCTCAAGCTGGTGTGTGGCAAGGATGGAAATTAACCACCCGCCCCCCGCCAAATGCGGGTAGTTTTGTGCGCTGGCGGGTGAATTTGGTCAACTTACTAGCCACTGTGGCGGGTAGAGCTAGCGTACCACAAATAGTCCGATCCGGTCTAATTTTCATACTTATTGACGGTTAAAAATAAGAAAGTGTCTTTAGGGATCATGTAGCCTAACGTTACCAGCCTATAAGGGTAAATCGCACTGATTTGAAGTTCTACAACTCGTAGTGAGCCGCCACCACAGCATAGCCTATCGGCACTGGTGCAACGCTTCACTTTCACTTCACTACCATTAAGAAACTGTCACTATGCTTTCATGTGCCACTGCTAGATTATTTCAGCATGACTGCATAGACATAAATCTAGTGAGATCTGTGGATCTGCGTTATATCTTCACAGGCTAATATTTTCACGTAAATAGTTCTCTTTTGAATTGGCCCGTAGGCCTAGGTATTTAATCCGCCCGCGACCGCTGCTATTTAGACCTATGAGGCAGACAGACGACATCTCCACACCCATTATCTTTGTGATGGAATATCTCACAAACTTTTCATTCAAAGAAATTACAAACCGTATCAGAATAAACAGAAGAACTTACCAACACAAAGGTGTAAAAGCATTCCCTTATACAAGTTATAGCCGCTCCCAGTAATCCGGGTTTTGAAATTGAAGCAAATGTCTACACGGTCTCCAATGTTGGGCTTTTGTCATATATGATAAGGCCAAATACAAAATAAATGTTAACAATATCGCCTAGATAACTGTACAAACAGAGTTTTTCCAATGTAGTTTCACAAAATGCTAAGCATGCATATTACGTTTCTTAAAGCTGAGCTGTGCTTAAATTGTTCAGTGCATGATTTCATTACGGGCCAAATAGAAAATAAATACTAAATGTTAAATATAGCCTTGATACCTGTAAATATTTAAATCAGATAATGTACACTATAGTTACATCAAGTTGGAGAGTTGGATTATAGGATGCTCCAGGACTCACACAAACGGAGTCTTAAAGGTCTCATTCACCGAGAAACCGTTTAATACTTGTTCCTTTCGAAACACTATAGCTCACTCCAAGTTGCATATGCATGCTGCATGTGATAATGATCTTCTACCTCCATTGCCCGCATTAGCCAATGAAAGAAAATACACGGAAAAACAAGCGAATCAGAAAAAGCCCTTCCCCGGCCTGACCAGGGAAAACAATTATTCATGGCCTAGCCCACCTTGGCTTGTGACCTACCCACAGGAAGACAGGAAGATTTTGGCTAGGAGATTGTCTCTCTGCAGCTAGTAGGAGCTAACAGCAAGTTGTTAACATGGCGGAGCAAATTGCCCTGTGTTATTTGTGGCAATAACACATCAATGTTGCATGTCTTGCCTTAGAAAGAAGAGTTGAGGAAGAAATGGTTGGAATTTATCGTTGGAACACCACCACCGAAGTATAGTGCAACATTAGTTCTGTGTTCCAATAATTTTGACCACACTCACTGTGCCTGCCTACAGTTAGAAAGTGGTTTTGCATCGATGTTCTGAAAACCTGGACCTGTACGTCACGACGATCGACCACCAGCTCACAGGCTGTAAGTACAAACAAACTTTTCCACCTAACGACTGTTACAAAATAGCATGTTCATATTCTTCGTTAGCATGCATGAAAAGGGCACAAGCTAGGCCTCGGCTAGCCTATATTACAGGAAGTTACACCAGGCACGTAACTGAAGTGTTCTGTTCGCGACGTGTAAAATCAGAGAATGTCTAATAGGATGGGCTCTGGTAAAATCCATTAGAGCAATGGTCTATTTTTTGGAACGCAGCCTACTGGCCACGCGCCAGGTGTAGCTACTTCCATTGATTAGACCTATTGGAAGCTAATTGTTGCAGAAGACGCAACGCAAACGGAATGCTTCAGTTACGTGCCTGGTGTAGTATGACCACACTACCCAGAGATTTAGCTTGTTGAACCTATACTCTTCTAACCTAAGCGTTAAACCACAAATAATAATGTTGGCAACAATATCTTATGCTCAACTAAGGACTGGTATTGTTCTAGTCTAAACAGGGAAAATCATCAATACCCGTGCACTATTAGGCTAAGTTGCTATCACTAGAGCCCAGGTATTTACACTTCAGTCTAATTTATGTCTTCTTGCCATTATTGCATTGACATACAATGATGTTTTGTTTGATTACTTGCTGTTTACTTAGTGTTTTATATGTCTTCCAGAGCACATCCTCATGTTGGGCTACACAGCTTTCTAGCCTACATTAGGTCATCAATGCTAGAAGCAAAGGTTTGTGATCTAACTTTTATTGTTGTGCTAGTTAGTTTCTAGAAGACTTTTTCTAGTAGGCTAATACAGGTTCTTATGTGCTCATCAATGTTTGGGAAAGTCAATTCATGGGTTTCATCAGGTCACTTTCCACAGGTGTATAAAATCAGTACCTCGATTATGAATGCAGACTGCATGGTGCTTGATTAATACACCTGTGTAAATGGACCTGATGAAACCCATGAATTGCATAACAGATATAATTGATATTACTGAATGTCTTCTTGTGGGTGTGCTACTTAGTAAATCATAATGCTTACCACAGTCACTAAAATATTTTGTTTCCATTGTGCCAGTGCAGTTTTGTGTGAGATAGTGAATGTCCTGTGTACTATTAGTATCTTGTAACTTGACAGTAATACACATTTATTTACTTTAGGTACCCAAACAGAATACTTCATGAAAAGTATGAGTATTTATACAAGCACTTCGGATACACCATGGACATGGGGGCCTTCTACTTCTACTCCCATCAAGCCTGTTCATCCAAGGCCAGCTAGAAGACCTCGGATTGATCAAGAGGAGGATGAAAGTGACATCTCCACAATAACACCTGATGGCTCCACCTATGGCCCAGCGCAATCAATGAGCAATGTAATAGAATCATCACAGCCAACGAATGTGTTTTGTGTGTTGTCCCTTTGGATACCCAGGATAACACAAGCCGAAACAACAACTCAGACCTTTTTTCCTAAATAATCCCAGCACCATCTTACAAAGGATCTGTAGGCCAGATGTCTGCATCGTCTGGCAAAAAGAGGACATTGTTAATTCTGTGCATAGTTTGGATGGTCTTGTTTTGTGTTTGCATTATTTTAATAGACTGCAATATTACTATTTGTCAGTGTTTCTCAAACTTTTTCAGACCAAGGACCACTTAAACAATAATAATTTAAACAATGCCACACCACTTTTATGACAAGACACTATAGCAAATGAATGTGGTTCTGTTGACCTTTAGTTTTGTTGCTACTGTGCTTGGAGGACAGGTTTAGGGCAAAACTCAGCACATTTTAGTCATATTGCAATAATGCCGATTACCGTGATCATTTTGGGTAGCCTACTATAATCATGATATCACATTTTCATGCCGTTTCTCTAGTGGCTGGTAGATTTTGGAATCCACCAGCCACAGTGGCAGGTAGAAAAAATATTTAATTTCCATCCCTGGTGTGTGGTGAGCGTTCTGGCAGCATAATGGCTGCCGTGCATCACCCAGGTGGGTGCTACACATTGGTGGTGGTTACTAGTGAGGTCCCCCCCATCCATGTGATGCGCTTTGAGTATCGAGAAAAGCGCTATATAAATGTAATGTGTTGTTGTTGCATTAATTCTTGAAAAGGTAAAAAGAAAAAAAGTAATTTTAAAAAATTGGAAGGACACACAGGCCCCGACCTTACAATAGGCCGGGAGCCACGTATACCCCTCAGGATGTTTTTTGCTATGTTTTTTTCACTATGATTTCCTGTTAGCCTATAACCCTGGGCCATAACGAGTTGATAGGGACAACTCCCAACTCGGCCCTGTTTGGTCTCAGGGCCCAAATATTAAGGTACTGCAACTGCAAAAATGGTCCTAGAACCCTGTAAATTTACATGGATCACCCTGTCACATAGGGGAACCAACCTGAAAAATGTTTCAGGGTTTGGTGCTTTTCTTCTGTCATATCATCTTTAACATACCCAAAAAGCCCAAAAAATGCTTGTCCGCCTGACAAATTTGATTATTTTCAACTCTGTTATGATATGCATTAGTCCCTCAAATGTAAATAGAAAACTACCCAAGTTCATGAGCTTCAATTTAAGTCCAAGGTGACCTTTCTAGCTAGAGTACAACAGCTGCTATGTCCAAAGCTATTCACTGTAGCCTATCCGAAAATACTAGCCTCCTGGCTGGCATTCAGACACTTTCAGGCATTACCATTTCAAATGGGATTATGAACATCAATTTCACATAAACCATATTTTTAAAGTGTTTGACCTTGACTTGAAAATGGCTATGAATGAAAGTATGAAGTGAATAGCATCAAAAATAACTAATGTTACCACCTATTGGTGGACTGTGAACAGGATGCAACACATGGTACTATCACACAAAAGGAATGTATCAAATGAGAAATGTATGTAAGGAATGGTTTGTATTGTACAGCAGTAGTGTAGAATGTGAATAAGAACTTTCAATCATTTAATAATCATCATTATCATCATCATCCTCTTCCTCATCTTCATCCACATATTTATGGATTTCATCAGTCATGTCATGTTCATCCCTGTCCTCCTCTGCCAAGACATCAATGAGAGCTTTTGGGATTACATCACCCTCAAACCATAGTGGTTCAAGCTTCCCAGTATCTGTGTTTATGTGAAACCCATGGTCAAGTGGACTTGGGATCTCTGGGTAATGCTCATGGGCCCTCTTCCAGATGCACACTTGAAAGTTCGTACGTTTGATGTGCTGTTTGAGGACCCTCTTGCATGGTGGGAAAGTTGATAGGTCAAATGAGAGACCTTGACGAATCCGAAGGTTTGACCCACACATCTTCTTTATTTTAATTTCTCTTACTTCATCAACGCTTTTCACTCTGCAACTAAATCCATACAGGCGGCAGGTGAACTCCTCAACACCATTGAGGAGCTGTTCATCAAGATCCCATGAGTTTCCTACTTCTGCAAAGACTTGAATGAATTTTGATGTTTGATTCAGTATCTTCATTGGTCGCACCTTTCCTTTGCCTTTGAATGCTGACGTGCAGTCAGCACCAGTGAAGGCATGTAGGGCCAGAAGAGCTGCAATGTGCTCCTGCGAATAATCTTCAGCCAGCAGGTTGATGTCAATTAGTCTATCTCCCATGTCAAAGATGATGTTGACAGTTAATGACTTGGCATAATACAGGAGAATGAAGAAAATGTCTGAGTCTTTTGCTCTGACTCTAACTAATGTGAGACATTTTAGTCTGGATGTAGTGCATGTAAATAATCACCCTAACATCTGTTTCTTCATGTTTTGAGCAGATCTCCGGGAGAAATTCCTTCGACACAACTCCAGCATTACATTCTACCCTGTAGGCTTGACCAGCCTCTATGAAAATGACAGGCCTTCGGAGGACATTTTTCATCATATCTTGGGAGCTCCAGTGATCCAGTAGTAAATGAATGAGTGCCTTCTTGTTTTCATCGTTTGTGAGAAAGGCCTTCCAATCAGCGGGGCGATGAACATTCAGCCCATTCACAATAAAACGTTCACCACAGCCTCTGCGATCTCTCTCAGCTGATTTTGGTGAATGAAGACGGTTCACGTAAGTGTCTGTGCTGAATATTGTTTCCTCCTCCAGGCCAATGTGCTCTCATTCAGGATGGAAATTCCTCATTGTACATGCGTGATGTACCCCAGACAATGAAGGCAATATCAGAGAGAACATTCACAAGTGAGTATTCACATGAACCCTTCCCCAACACACACACAAAAAACACACACACTTACATCATCACTGTCATCACCTCACATACATACAGCACACTGCTTGCTACAGTAAGCCTCCTCTACTTGCTGCACACTGCCCCCCCCCTGCATACACAGCACATTGTCTTCAGGATCTTCTCCAACACACATCCTCTACATACTTACAGCACACTGCCCCCACCTACCCACACGCACACACACACACACACACAGTCACTGCTACACTCCCCTCCCGGCCACACACACATCTTCATCACTCACATACATCATACATACAGTACTCTGGGGTGGGGGGGGGGGGCAGAAAGGCTAGGCAATCAAGGACATGGGTAGATGGAGGAGAAATCAAAAATAATAAATAAAAGTGTGCAAAAGTTGGAGAAAGTCAGATATGTGTGTGTGTGTGTGTTTTGGACGGTGATGAAATAAGAAAATAAATAAAAGGTCTGTAGCATAGGGAGAGGGATGTAAAAGTGCTAAAAGTCTTGTAGGTGTGTGTGGGGGGGATCATGAGTGCTGAGGAGTGAATGAGTGCAAAGTCAGTATAGTGTGAGTTCAGAGTTGGGAAATGTTTGAGAGTGCTGAGGAGTGAATGTGTGCAAAGTCAGTATAGTGTGAGTTCAGAGTTCGGATGGCCTGGTGATAAAAACTTCTCCTGAGTCTCTCAGTTCTGGCTTTGTGACTACATAGGCGTCTTCTTGATTTCAGCGGTAGGAATAATCCATTGTTAGGATGAGAAGAGTCCTTCAGAATCTTTTGGGCTCTTAGGAGTACTCTTCTGGAATAGATATCTTGTAGAGCAGGGAGTTGAGTTCTTATAGTACGTTCAGCTGAGCGCACTACTCTCTGCAGAATACTACAATCTCTAACTGTGGAGTTCCCATACCAGGTGATGATGCTACAGTTAGAACACTCTCAACCGCTGAAGTGTAGAAGGCCTTCATGATGGATGTAGAAACTTTGAATTTCCTTAGCTGACGAAGGAAGTAGAGTCGTTGTCTGGACTTCTTCAGAACATATTGAACAGTCCATGTTAAGTCTTCAGTAATGTGGACACCAAGGTATTTAAAACTTGTGACTCTCTACAAGGTTGCCCGCTGATCATTAGCGGGGTGTAACTGTAGTTCTGCTGCTGCCTTCTGTAATCCACTACCATTTCCTTGGTTTTATTGATATTCAGTGTCAAGCTGTTAGATTGACACCACTGTGCCACCTCATCAACCTGATCCAAGTAGAACTGTTCATTGTTGTTACTAATCAGGCCCAAGATCACTGTGTCATCTGCAAACTTGATGATGGAGGTATGACTACTGTTGGCTTTGCAGTCATGTGTGTAGATGAGTCAGATGTCAGACCCCCCACTCTAACCACTTGTGCACGGTTGGTGAGGAAGTCAAATATCCAGTGACACAGGGTGGTGTTCAGTCCTAAGGCCTAAGACTTGCAGTACACTGCCCCCCCCCCCCTCTCCCCTACATACACAGCACATTATTTCATCAGGAAGCTTCTCCAACACACATCCCCAACATACTTACAGCACACTGTCCCCCCCCAATACACAGCACATTGTCTCATGAGGAAGCTTCTCCAACACACATATTGCACACTGCCCTCTCCCCCACATACACAGCACACTATCCCATCTCCCCTGTCATCCCCCAACACACACATCAAGACCCTGGCAGTTGGGTTAGCCCCTTGAGCCATGGATCTGCCCAAGGTTTCTTCCTTGGTAAGGGAGTTTTCCTTGCCCCTGTTGCTCTTGGGTGCTCCTTGTTGGTGCCCCAATTCCAATCCTCCCCCACCTTTCTTATGCAGCCCTTGCCACTTAATCTAATAAACCCCTCTTCTACTGCACTTTTTACCCCCACAGCACAAATAGGCTGACACCAGACATAATTTCACTGCATTTCTTACTTCCAGTAACTATATGCATGTGACAATAAACTTCCTTGTATCCTTGTATCCATAACACATACCAAAAGTCCATGAAAATCCAAGTGGTGCTAGTTCTAGAATCATTATGGTGCATGTTATGTGTCATAATCCAACAATGCTAAAAGTTCTATGGGTGTCATGGTGATCATGGAAACATTTAAAAGGGGATGCCAAGAGGTTCATATCTTCATTCCACAGCAATAAGGCAACAAGTTTGTGTCAGTACTTTTTAATATAATAATGATAACTAGATGTACCGCATAGCGGTACAAAATATGACCGCCGCTCAGTCCTGTACATCCGTTCAGCGAAAAATAAATCACACTTCAATTTGTCTCCATATTTTACTCCATCCCCCACTCTTGAAACTTTTGTGTATGCTTGTTTGGCATGCCTGAGTGTGTGTGTGCGGCTGCACAGAAAGTAGCCTACTGGTGCTGAAAAGGTGAATAGATTGTAGAATAGCCAAAGAAGATAGCATTGTTATTAAACCTTTAAAATCTCTAAACAATCACAAGTATGCAGTTCATCACAGTTCATCCATTGCAACTGGATTGATGAAAGGTTACACCTGTAGGCTACATTGTATTTGGGAAAAGCAAAAGGTATCAGCATAATGTTATTTATTTATTTATAAACAAAAACATCTCTGTCAGTTCCATGCCGTTTTCAACAGCTCTCAAAAACAAAGGTCATTTTTAGATGGATGGATTTTTTGTGAATGTTTCTTCTTCTATATAAGATTTTAGTCATCTTTAGTTCATGTAATACTTTATTGTCAAAGCACAAATTAAGTAACAGTAGTCTGAAACATTATTGTTAATGCACAAATTAAGTAACAGTAGTCTGAAATGAAATGCTGTTTTACATCTAACCAGTGGTGCAAATAACTGACATGTCCAAATGGGCCTTGATGAAATGCGTCGCTAGACTGTTCATACACATTTTAACGGGCCAAAGTTGAAGAGCTGTTGTCCGTTATTGTTCGTGCAAATATAGGCTGATTCATGTTCCCTTGCATTGTGTAACTGATGTCCATGGCTAGTCTGGCTTTCATCAGACCAAGCTCAATCTTTTAAGAAATCAAAAATAAATAGCGATCAGATCAGGCTGGGTTCACCCAGCCTAGTCCATAGGCCCGATATTGTTTAATTTTCCGATTAAGATATCCACGCTCTGGCTATTCTAAATGCAAAAATGCATCAGGGAGTTATGACAAAACTGTAACAAACTAGATCCTAATAGAAAGCTGTTAGCTTCCCTAAGCTACAGGTAGGCTTATAAGGTAGGCCTATTTACAACATAAATTGTCAATAGGCTATGCTGGCTAACACAAATAAAATCTCCTTTGAAACGAATGGCTTACGCCTTACAGTATCAAGCGGACTTAGATTGCCATATTGTGGCTTAAAAAAGTTGTAATAAAATTCACGAGCTCCATGAGTCAAGGAAAGCCAATGAATGAAGTAGCAACTTCTAAATGGGACCCACTACACAGTAGCTTAAGGTGTGTTGCTAAAGCAGCCATAATGAAATGAAGGTGTCATTGTTTGGATACTTCACTCACACGTGCTTTTTAATTTCACAGACTACAACTACCAAGCTGGAATCAAATCACATCGATTCCCCTCACACCCTGCACGCACTTAAAACAAAAATAAACAGGCGCCTCAGTCTCACGCATGTATAGGGCAAAACTGTATCAGACCTGTGTAACATTGGTGATGATTTTGTGTAGCACGTGCAACAAATGACAGTCGAAAGATACAATTGTATCAGTGCTGATATCAATTTGCTTGGTATAACCGCATTTATAGTTTTCTACAAATGCAATCAATCAAATTGGCCTCCATCACTCAACCAACGCTAACGGTAACATTACCTAGGTCCTTATTGATATTATAAGATTAACGCATTCCTGCAGTAAAACCAAGCATGTCTGATAAACATCCTCAGATTTATTTCGCTTCAAGAAGAAATGGGAATTACATTTCATGTGAACATCGTCCTATCCTTATTAGACGTTCTCTGCGGTAAACTAGTCCTTGTAAGCGTCCATTGTTTTTCCAACCCACTTTTAACTTCCAACAAAATTATTTCTCACTGCAACAATGTGCCATCTAGTGGACAAACGACTACTTATCGCCAATACTGGAAATGCAGCCATGATGATGATGATGAATATTTATTTTGGCTTTCTTTTAATCCTACTGAATTTGTAATTATGTATCAGCCGTTCTAATACCGATAGTATGTGGGTGCCTGTGTGTGTGTGTGTGTGTGCATGTATATATGTGTGCACCGCCATCTACAGGCCAATGAGTGTACACATAACCTAATTTTTTTTAGACCCCCCCATGGATGAAATTCTACGAAACTTGGCATACCCCCAGAGAATGCCAGGTCATACACATAAAATTTGGTGCCGTTCTGAACATCTTAACTGAAGATAGGGGCGATTAAAGCAGAATAATATTGCATTTTCATTTTTTACGGGGGCAAATCACAAATGAGTGATTATGGGCCAGGTTGATGTGGGCCCTTGAGACCAACATACCATAAAAGATTCTTCATCCTCAGTGCCACGGTTCAGGTAGTTATTTAGGAAAAAATGCTTTTTTTGCGGTTCGGGAGGCCCAGCACGGGGAGTGGCCCCGGGATCTAAACTAAATTTTTCCGTAAAAGTCTAGTGGGGCTACATACCCACCAAATTTCATGTGCCCCGTGGTTCGGTGTCCCGGTATCGTTGACCAAAAAATCCAGGAAGTAGATGACGGGGACTTTGACAATCCCTATATGACGCCCATAAAAGCGGTCATAATAAGTTTAAATAAGCTTATTGTAGTAGGCTTACATATGAAAAGATTTAAAGGGACACGAGGCACGCCAGGTTAATTAATCATCTTCATAAGTTGGTATATGGTTAAATGACTCATTACGGCACGAATGAAGGCTCTCTTGCCCGCCCCTACTGCCTGTAGGAAGAATATCCCACTTGCAAGTTTGGTGTATCCTACCCGCCGACCTTCATTCTCACAAAGTGTCAGACATCGCGAGAAGCAGGATCAGTTTACATCCTGCATCCCCAGCACAGAGGCAGGCTAACGAAACGCTAGCGATTGTTGCAAACCTGTATATAATGGCAGAGCCGGCAAATAAGCAGCGAAAACCCTTGACGGAAGATGCAAAGAAAAGGAAAAGAGCTTTAGACCGAACGAGGGCTCACACACTTATCGACACGTACAGACGGTAGGGGGAGCTTCGTAGAGAAAAAGCATCAGGCTTGCCTGGTATCCCTTTCGAAATGATAGAGACTTCAAAATGATAAAGACAGTCTCACCTGGGCCAAATGATGTATCTCTTCTACAGAACAGTGTTACAGAGAAAAGGCCCGGCATTAATACCAGATAAATGAACGAATAACAGTGCGACTTGTCGCAACAGTACACACCAAGTCCGATGCGATTATTTTAATATTTTTGCATTCTATTTCTCGCGACTCACGCCACGGTTCACACAGCGAATTTTCAGTAAGCAGGGAGAACTCAAAATCATCAAGATTTGAAACAGATTATAGCCTTGATCAATCATGGAACCGTATTGGCTTGAGAGGTGCTGGGGAAATTAAAGCTCACAGCCATCCTTCCCATCCCCTTGTCTATTCTACTTGTGCTATTGTGATAATTATGCAGAACCACTGACGGAACACATAAGTTGGTTGGGCTCATTAGTGCACCCATACACCCACCCCACTACACAACACACACGAACCAGATTCTAACGCTAGGGCGGAAGGGACATGATTAACGCTGGCACTGGTTAAGGAGGATACGCTTTTATAGAGTTAAGCATTCTTCCTTGAGAAAAATTTCAGCAGGGGAATGACGAGCAGGGGTCAGCAGGGAATGATGGGCTGATTTTGGGCTGAGCTCAACGTTGCGCTCCCCACATTGAGCCCAGCCCCGATCACCGGGTAAGCTGCAGCCAGGGTGCCCGATATTGGACTCGAGGTAGGCCTATGCCATTTGGGCGGACTGGTGTAGCCTAACAAGTTGTAGGGTAGGCCAGGCCTCATTTAAAATGTTACATGCCAAATGCTATCGCCAACACGCTTATATAAAAGCGCCATAGCCTAGATCATGGTGTGGCCTACATCTCACAAAACCATTTCACACGCAGGCTACGCCAAAATGTCTGCTAAGGAGCCGGAGGCACAGAGACAGCCTGTAGAAATGAGCATGGGATAAAATCGCACTGCTGCAACAAGTGGAAAAATTGATCAGCTTGTATGATCGATGATCCAACACACAGCAAAGCTAATAATGATAGCCTACCAGTTAATAGCTTACCTTTTATAAGATCCACAGAAAGTTTTTCAGAGTTCCACATTGGGCTACTTCAGTTATGAAGCATAAAGCAAAAGTTAACGCACCAGGAAATGTGGGAGGCAAAATTACAATAGTGGTAACCTGGACATAATGCTGTTGTCAGCAGCATAGCCTATCATGACCTATTCTTAAAACTTCCATTTCCATGAATGCATATTGTATTTTTCCATTGCAAATATGTGCAGGAGAAGCCCTCTGTTCACTGCTGTAGTGAGATTTCATTCTTTTTGGTTGAGTGTAAAAATGGGACGGGGTAAGAAGTGGGGAAAGCTGTCTGTAAGGAGTTCGCCAGGAGTACTCTTGAACACCTGAGAGACTCTACTGTAACGTAAACTCTTTGTAACTTTGGCATAAGGCCTATTAAGGAGACTAGTCATCGTGAGCAGTAGGATCACCCAATCTATCAGCTTTTTTCTGCTCGTCGCGTTCTATTGTGACATTAATGGAACCCTGCAAAATCATTATTTGATTGGTCAACAGCTCTTTTTAAGCATCACGAAATTTTCGCGATGAAATGAGACCGCCGCGAAAATGTTTTTTAATCGCGAACGAATTTCCCTCGGTGTGTACAGACTAATATGAATGCATGTGTTTAATAGGCTGCGTAATTTTGTGCGAATATTTCGTCCGAAAAGTCGGACTCGGTGTGTACGGGCCTAAAGAAAGCCAAAATAGCATAGATCACAAGACCTGGTGATCAAACTATGGCCGAAAGGTCTATTAGGATTCCACGTGTCCCCTCTGAAGGGCAGCTGGACCCCAACTTCCAGGAGGGAGAGGCTGAGGGAGGCCGACTCGGACAAGAGAGAGAGCTGGACCAGTGGGTGAAGGAGCTGGAGAGAAAGGTGGCGAGGGAGAGGATGAGGGACGAGCTGCGGCGAATGAGAGAGGCTGTGCACAGAAGGAGCCAAGAGATGTGGGCAAGACAGTGGGACTGGCAGTATGTACTCTACATTAATAAGCTGATACTGGAAGTTTATGTACAAGCAAGATGCTCATATTTGAGATTGTCCGGCATTTTGGTTCATTTATGATGTATGGGTTCAGTCATTAACACAGTGTTTTTAAATCTACAGTATCTGTCAGGTGGCACTGAAGAAAACGCAGGAAGAGAAAGAGACAAGGTGCCCAGCTGACAGGACTGGAGGAGAGAGTGATGAGAAAGAGAGATGACAATGGCAATGCTGAGAGCGCAGGAGAGCGTGATGAATGATATCAAGAAAAAAGCAGTGGAGGAAGAGAGACAACTAGGCCTAAGAGAGATGGAAGAGAAAGTAAGAGACTGGGAGAAACTCTTGAGAGAGAAAACAGTG
Organism: Alosa alosa; assembly: GCF_017589495.1. NCBI lineage: Eukaryota > Metazoa > Chordata > Actinopteri > Clupeiformes > Clupeidae > Alosa > Alosa alosa. Next base: position 29,324,837 of record NC_063202.1, read on the forward strand.
GAGGTGGAGGGGTGGCCAATAAGGGGAGTGGAATAAAAAACAAGAGAGCAGGAGAGAATGTTGAAAGAAAAAGTAAAGGAGAAAGAGAGACAGATAAGGGAGATGGAAGAGAAAGTGAGAAGATGTGAAAGAGTGTTGAGAAAAGAGAAAGTAACAAAGCAGGAGAGACGGTTGAGAGCAAAGGCAAAGGAGGAAGGATGAGGGAAATGGCAGAGAAAGTGAGAGAGAAAGAGAGAATGCTAAGAGAGATGCAGAAAACAGCAAAGGAAGAAGACCTGAAAATGAGAGAGATAAAAGAAAAAGCCAGCGAGCAGAAGAGAATCTTGGGAGAGCTGGAGAGAACAGTGAAGGACCAGGAAACAAAAATGAGAGAAATGGAAGAAAAGGAGCGAGAGGAGCAAATGTTATTAGGAAAAAGGAAGGGAAGGAGAAAGATGCAGAGAAGCAGAAGAACAAGTGGCAGAGCAGGAGAATAAGAGAAATAAAGAAAAAAAGGATGGAGGAAGAAAGAAAATGAGGGACATGAAGAGAAAGAAGAGATCAGGAGTCAATTTTGAGAGGGCAGAGAAAAAAAAGGAAGGAAAAGAACAACAAAAGAGATGGAAGTAGAAGTACAGAACATGTGAGAATGTTGAGAGAGAAAGTTAAGAGACAGAAAGACAAACGAATGGTGATGATGGAGAAAGCAAAAGAGCAGGGAGAGAATTCATCTAGAGATGGAGAGACAACCAAAGGGAGGAAGAGAGACGAATGAAGGAGATGGTGGAAGCAGCAATAGAACGGAGGAGAAAACTAAAAGAGATGAAGAATAAAGCAGAGAAAGAAAGAGGAATGAAGGTAGAGACGGCAAGAGAGCAGGAGCAGAATATGGAGTCCAAGGACTGTGACACCGAGAGTTTACACACACATACACAGACTCAGGCGATTCTTTGATGGATGAGGAGGAAGAGAAGGAAGTCAAGAGATCTAAACAGCAGGTGAGAGGAGACAAGAAGAAGTAGCAAAGCTGAGAGAAGATTATTATGGGTCCAAAGGGAAGATCCCCATTAGATTACTTAGAAAAAGAGAGAGGAGCAAATGGCAAAGGTGAGAGAGGAAGAGAGAAAGTTGAGAGGTAGAAGAAAAAGCAAGAGAGCAGGACGAATTAAGAAAAGAGATGAAGGCAAAAGCTGAAGAAGAGGAAAGGAAAAGGAGAGAGATGGAAGAGGAGCCATTGAGAAAACTGAAAGGAAGCTGGGACCTAGGGAAGTGTTTGAGGATTTCTATTTTTTGCTCATAATAAAAAATTTTGACCTTAAAAAGGCTTATAAATAAAAAACGCTCAAAGGTCTCATTTAGTTCTTTTGTCAAAAATTATTTATACTTGCTTCACATTTTTTACAGTGTCATATATTTTTGAATTGGGTTTGTAGGTATAATAAAGGCATTTGCACATGGCATATAGACATAACCATTTTTATTTGCAATGCACCTTCCCCACACCAAAGACAACATTTGAATGCTGAACACAGTGAGTGAAGTAACTATAAGGTAGCATCAGCAGAAAATCACAAGATACATCTCTGAATCATGAGGAAAATGCAGCTACATTGTCAAAATTGGAATTATTTGTGCATAGATCAATGGCCATTTTGGCAATTTTACTGAACTTTCATAGTACAGGGATATGTGAAAATTAGGTACAAATTTTCATAAAGGCATGAAACTTGGTGAACTTGTACATTTAGAGTCTTGCACATTTTTGTTGGGATAATTATTGGCATATTCTTAATGGGGAATTATGAGATGCTGTTCATTGACTTTAGTTCAGCATTCAACACGATAGTACATCTCACCTTGGTCACAAAGATGAAGGCCTTAGGACTGAACACCACCCTGTGTCACTGGATATTTGACTTTCTCACCAACCGCTCTCAAAGTGGTTAGAGTGGGGGGTCTGACATCTGACACATTAACCATCAGCACTGGTGCTCCCCAAGGCTGTGTTTTGAGTCCACTGCTGTACAACATCTACACACATGACTGCAAAGCCAACAGTAGTCATACCTCCATCAATGTTTGCAGATGACACACAGTGATCTTTGGGCCTTGATTAGTAAATAACAATGAACAGCTCTACTTTGGATCTAGGTTGATGAGGTGGCACAGTGGTGTCAATCTAACAGCTTGACACAGAATGTCAATAAAACCAAGGAAATGGTTGTGGATTACAGAAGGCAGCAGCAGAACTACAGTTACACCCCACTAATGATCAAAGGAAACCTGTAGAGAGTCACAAGTTTTAAATACCTTGGTGTCCACATTACTGAAGACTAACATGGACTGTTAACACCAATATGTTCTTGAAGAAGTCCAGACAACGACTCTTACTTCCTTCGGGCCAGCTGGGGAGATTCAAAATTTCTACATCCATCATGAAGGCTCTTCTATACTTCAAAGGGTTGAGTGTTCTAACTGGTAGCATCATCACCTGGTATGGGAACTCACAGTTGGGAGATTGTAATACTCTGCAGAGAGAAGTAGCCAGCTGAACGCATTATAAGAACTCAACTCCCTGCTCTACAAGATATCTATTCCAGAAGAGTAATTCCCAAGAGCCCAAAAAGATTCTGAAGGACTCTTCTCATCCTAACAATGGATTCAAGAAGACGCCTATGTAGTCACAAAGCCAGAACTGGAAAGGAAAGGAAAACTATTCAAGAACACCAATTTCGGAATGAACGACCAATACCCACGGGAAATAAACGAACAAAGGAAAGCTCTCTACCCCATACTAAAGGAACAACAACGAAAAACAAATACACGCGCAGTCTTGGCAGTTGACAAACTATACACAAACAGACAATTATTCAGAAGCCCAGAAATTACACCCTGGCTTTTCTGACCACACAATCATGCCAGATTAAATTACACCTCCTAGCTCTCAGAACTAGCTAGCCCGCTAGTTTGTTTTTCTCTTTTTTTCTCTTGATTGCTTGTTTTGTTTGATTTTTCCTTTTTATTCAACCGTTTTTTTCTCTTCTCTCTCGCTCTTAATGTACTACTCCTCTGCATGTTGCCTGTTTATGTCCTGTCTCTAGTCTGTCTTGTCAATTTATGTAAATCCCCTTGTTCAGTGTCTGTTTAGGCCTCTACCCTCAGCACTCCTACCTCTCAGTTCAACCTCAAGGAAAAAGAATGGAAAACATATGCAAGATATAACACGCATGTATCCAACACCGATGTCCAAAAACACACACAACATATCCACTAACTGAACCCTCTTCTCCTCCCTCTCCCCTTTATTTTTAAGCATTGCAAATGTCCCCTAATCCAAATACACACACCAGCACACAATTCTGACATACACTCATGTTTCCACTTAAATTGATATCATGGTATATACGTATCGTAATCAATCCAAAAGACTTAAAGTAATCAATCATCTGACAAAATTAATACCGGTTGCTACAAGAAACATATCTAACAGCCACAGAAATACAGAATCTTAAATTCGGTCAATTTGATAAAATATACCCTTCAACATACAACAGCAAAACAAAGAGGTGTCCACCTCTAATTAATAAAAACATTCCGCGCTCCTACTTCTAAAACCACCTTATCACAGACCCAGAAGGAAGATTCATCATCATAAACGCAGTTTTCAACCATACAACATTTACACTGGCAAACATTTATGGCCCAAACAATGACGCCACTCCATCTTTTTTTTTTCACAAACTTTTTCCACGCTATCTAATTCCAACAACCTCATCATAGCAGGAGACTTCAACACTGTCATTAATCCCACAATTGACCGCCAAGTACCTTGGCAACTCATGAACTTGGTATTCCACTAACAAACCTCAAGGGAAAAGAATGGAAAACATGCTATGCAAGATATAACACGCCACTAAGGGGATGTATCCAACACCGATGTCCAAAACACACACAACATATCCACTCAACTGAACCCCTCTTCCTCTTCTCCCTCCCTCTCCCTTTATTTTTGCCATTGTAAATGTCCCCTAATCCAAATACACACACCAGCACACAATTCTGACATACACTCATGCTTCCACTTAAATTGATATCATGGTATATACGTGGCTTCCGTAATCAATCCAAAAGACTTAAAGTAATCAATCATCTGACAAAATTAAGGGCTGACATTTGCTTCCTACAAGAAACACATCTAACAGCCACAGAAATACAGAATCTTAAATTCGGTCAATTTGATAAAATATACTCTTCAACATACAACAGCAAACAAAGAGGTGTCTCAATTCTAATTAATAAAAACATTCCGTTCTCACTAAACCAATCTATCACAGACCCAGAAGGAAGATTCATCATCATAAACGCAGTTTTCAACCATACAACATTTACACTGGCAAACATTTATGGCCCAAACAATGACGACCCATCTTTTTTTCACAAACTTTTCTCCACGCTATCTAATTCCAACAACCTCATCATAGCAGGAGACTTCAACACTGTCATTAATCCCACAATTGACCGCTCAAGCACCTCTGGCAACTCATGAACTTGGTATTCCACTAACAAAATAAAACAATATATGGAGGACTATGGCCTTAGCGACAGTTGGAGGTTGAGCAACCCCTCTCTAAGAGAATATTCATATTTTTCAACAGTTCACCAATGTTCCTCTAGAATTGATCTATTTATAGTCAGCAACTCGCTAATACCCAAGATATCAGATAACACAATCCACTCAAGGGAAAAGAATGGAAAACATGCTATGCAAGATATAACACACATGTATCCAACACTGATGTCCAAAAACACACACAACATATCCACTCAACTGAACCCCTCTTCCTCTTCTCCCTCCCTCTCCCTTTATTTTTGCCATTGTAAATGTCCCCTAATCCAAATACACACACCAGCACACAATTCTGACATCATGCTTCTACTTAAATTGATATCATGGTACATACGTGGCTTCCGTAATCAATCCAAAAGACTTAAAGTAATCAATCATCTGACAAAATTAAGGGCTGGCATTTGCTTCCTACAAGAAACACATCTAACAGCCACAGAAATACAGAATCTTAAATTCGGTCAATTTGATAAAATATACTCTTCAACATACAACAGCAGGACTTCCGGCTTTGCAATGTAAGAGGGCGGTCAAGCTTAGGGACAGCTCCCACATATTTTACAATTTAAGTGCACTACTTCGACGTTTACCCTATTTGACCGTATTCGTTACCTTGAAAGTGAACTTGCCTACATTTTGAAACGATTCAACTGGCTCACAATGTCAAGACAACAGCGACAAGGAAAAGATTCTACAACTCAAGCAGCATCTGCAGCTAAGATGGCGGAGTCGCTAACAGTGACTAGCCTGGTGCAGGAACTTGGAAAAACTCAAAGAAAGTTTGACCGGAGAACTCAAAACGTTCCTCACGACATCGCTAGAGACCTCCCTTACACCGATAGACGTCTCTCGAAACAATCAGCGCTGCATTGGACTCTCATAACCAAAAGATAAAGACCATTGAAGATACACTCACCACCCATAGTGACGAGCTAGCCGAAATAACAACAAGACTGGATCAGCTTGAGAAAGCCAATGCTGCACTTGCATCCAAAGCGGAGGACCTTGAGAATCGTTCCAGACAACAAAATTTAAGAATCGTTGGTTTACCTGAAGGTCTGGAAGGACGTTCGCCGTTGGAATTCATTTCGGAGCTCTTGCAAACAGTCATTGGAAATAATGTTTTCCCTACTTCTCCAGAGCTAGACAGAGCGCACCGTACACTAGCTCCAAAGCCTGCCTTGGGACAACGTCCGCGAGCCATCATTGTTAGATTCCATCACTACCAAGACAAGGAGCGTGTGCTTCGATGGGCAAGGTCGCAGACGGAAGATATAAAGTTTGACGGCAACAGAATCCTATTCTTCCCCGATATGAGTGCAAGCCTGGCCAAACAACGAGCGACATTCAAGGACATTAAGGCTAAACTCTATACTGCTGGAATCACATTCTCCTTACGCCACCCTGCTCGCTTGTGCATCACTGTCAACGGGGACAAACACCTCTTCGACACCCCTGAAGCAGCAGAAACTTTCTACGATAAGATGAAAAGGAACTTTCCAGCCAACACTGACTGAGACCAAGGTTACATGATCCCTGCCACATCGGAAAGGTGTGAGTATGCTAACAGTGGGCTAACCAGCCTGGGTGGTTGGTTATGTATGCTAATTTTGGACTATTAATAGAAGGCCTGAATCGCGTTTTAGACTAGCCTGACGAGCCAGACCCACATTAAAATGTAGGGCCTGGACACTCACCGTTCGCAGTGCTCAGTCCGAGGGGCTGGATAATCAGTTATCTTTCAAATTCCCTCTGCACGCAATAGGACAGCGGCAGCGCTATGAGTCCCATGCGTTTCCCACCAGCGGAGCTAGTTGGCTAGTTCAAACGTTTGCCTACTTAATAAAAGCTTAACTCATGTCACACTGTTTGCCAGCAGCAACATCCATCTTATTTGTTTTCAAGTAGCAGGGAATTCAAGCCAAACCGTTTGCAACTCTGCCATCAATCATTATGTTAAGCCCACCTAACTCTCTATACACGATTTCATTGGCCTGATTAAGTTTCGATTTCTGGAGCTCACAAGCCAACGGAGAGTTGCTAGACTAGCCCTGGCAGCAAATGTAATTTGCGGCCGCAAGGGGCGCGTCTAGATTTCTAGGCTAGTTTTAGACTGAAACCTAAAGGCGAATTCTGTGTTGAGTGAGGTTAATTGGGTTAACGTAAATATAAGCTTAATTGTTGAACAAAAAAAATGTTTTATTGTGCACTTCCAGTGTATGCATTCAATAATGGGAGCAAATCCCTTCTTGTGTTAGATAAAGGGAAAGTTTTGTAATGCATTGTTAGGAGTGGATTTGTATAGTATACCTGCGGCTCACTTCTGAAATACTGGACTATTTTTTTTTTTTTTTTTTAAACCGGCGACGAAATTGTGAATTTCCAGAGCACACTTGGCAATCGACTCCTACGGACTTTCCCCTTAAGATGGCAGCAAAGATGGCAACATTTCCGGAAAGGTACTGGCAAAGATCCTTGATTACTAGCAACAGAGCCCGTGTACGGAGAGCCTTGGCACTTCCTATTAAGCCCCATTGTATGGAAATTGGTTGCAGTTCCATTAGAATTCCACTGGGGGTGATCGCGGGCGAGTGCAGGTTGAATGGCGGTCTATGGAGCTAGATGGCTAAATGTATCTCTTTCACCTGCTTGTCGTGGAAGAATCGTAGATTTTATTGTAGTTTATGCAAGTTCAATATAGATTTTAGATCTAAAGTTGAATGAACGATTACTCATGTCCTTTTCATTTCTTACAGGTTGGGTCGTTGTTGCCCATATCACGCTAGCATTGTGCTAATGAATGACATCATTGACATATTTGAAAGGCTTTTTAGAAGACTTACGTGACTTCAAAAAATATAACAATCAACAGTGTGTATTTTCTTTGCCTCTCCTAGCGAATACAACATTAAAATTACTACTCAAAAAATTATATCCAGAGAAAAGTGGATATTGAGGGGTAAAGCTCCATAGACCTCAATGCATTCTGCACTCCGCCTCATGAAATCTCAAGTGGAATCTGAGGAGGAACTGCAACCAGTCCAGAAACCGGAAGTAACCAGACAGTTCCAATTCTCTTCCTATTAGACATTCTCTGCTATCAAGATACACTGATCTATAAAGTTCTTTATAGATTAGTGGCAAGATAGAGCAACGTAATTCGTTACTATGGGAGCAAAACGGGACAGTTCCGGTCTGCATAAGTGGGAGTGTCACCTTACGTCACTAAATAAACTTTCTCTCTTAAAGGGGTGGTTCAGGATTTTGGACATAGGACCTCATTTCCAAGTAAGCAAGTGTGATATTTATCAGTGGAGACCGTTTTCAACACGTTTCATCCAGTCCTTCTAATTGCAGAGTTCGCAGGTGCTAGGCTAGCGCAAGTCAACGGTATGTGCTAGCCTGCCACTGAAAACAGTCTTACCCACTCCAAAGTACACCCAAGGCAAATAAATTATATAAATTAACGCCAGACTATCGATGTAAATGTCTGTATTGATAGTTTTATTTCTAACATTATTCTATCCTTGCATTTCAACGATCGCATTACATTTTGAGGGACTAGTGTCTTAGCAGCGGCGGAATTATACTTGCTCCAGTTAGTAGTACTGCGTCAAAAAGTAAACAGTAAAGCGCACTCCAATGGGGATACCTAGTAGTGGTAATATCAGCCTTGGTAATATCAGTCCGCCGCTGAGATGCAAAATGACTACTACCAACTTCAGGGAACAAAGTATAACTGAAGAGTTCAGATGCAAAACCCTCTAAATCCGTCTGACCACTTTTCTTTTAAATGAGCATTTAAATTCAGGCTCCTATAGGTTTTTGCCTATAAATCGATATTTCAGACCAGGAAGAGAGTGGTATTTAGTGGGTTTAGAAGTTAAATTATTTGATTAGTGTATACTATGTGTGGAGAGCATCCCCTCACCATCTTTATCTCATTTTTGACATAGGTGGCATTTAGAGGCTTTTGCATCTGAACCCTTTAACTATTGCAACGCGATGCGAGGGTAGTTGTATTTCTTACACTATTCTATCAACACAGACATTTACATCGATTGTCTAGAATTTTCCTCGAGTGTCCTTTGGAGTAGGTAAGACTGTTTTTAGTGGCAGGCTAGCACATACCGTTGACTTGTGCTAGCCTAGCACATGCGAACTCTGCAATTAGAAGGACTGGATGAAACGTGTTGAAAACGGTCTCCACTGATAAATATCACACTTGCTTACTTGGAAATGAGGTCCTATGTCCAAAATCCTGAACCACCCCTTTAATAAGCAATAAGAACAGATAAACATAATTGTGTTCACAGTATTATTGTCTATAATCACGTATACCAATGAATCATTCTTTAGGACATGATATGAATAATTTAATTAGACATGTGAACCGAGCTAGCTAGCTAGCTAACGCTAGCTTAAAATGCTATACAAGTGGATGGGAGTAGCTATGGCAACTACAGCTATGCGCTAACAAGTGACTAGTAGTTGAAGGACTTCGCTTAAACTTAATATACTGTTGCAAATTCACTTGAGTATAAACTATCCACTTTAACTAATATCAGTAATGTTATTCAGCTAGTTGTCATTTCAAAGAAATTACACTTCTCCGTTTAAAATGTTACCTTAGCTAAGAGGCTATCTAGCATGCTAACAACCGGACAGTAACTGGCAGTAGCATGGTCTGATATTAAGTTATTTTATTACAAATCCGAACACTAAAAAATTACACTTTTAGGCTTGAAATGATCCCAAACACTTACAGATTATGACAAAATTTTCCAAAAAAACCTCAACAAATCCAGAAAGACATAATGACCCATTTATTGGTAAAATTCCACAAGTCTCCATTGACATTAGTGCAGCGAGGGTTTACTCTAGTCTGCATAAAGGGGGATTTTCCCCCCTCCCCCTTGCAATAATCGAACGCGGAAATTGTCGAACGTTTGCGCCTCTCGCTCCGCTTTAACCCTCTCTGGTACTGGCTTGATGAAATTCATTGTGGACTCTCTATCCGACCACATAAAGACTGTGGATACTTCGGTTTGGCTTTAGGGACCCTCTACTCACTACCACGTAAGTGCAATGTTGTTTGGAACTGTAGAAGAGGTATAAAAATAGCGTTTTGTAGCAGCGAAATAATATGCCCTTCTCACTTCCACGCTAACGAGCTTTGACTAAAAACGGTAACATCGAACTTTCTCAAAACACATCCGAATGACATGATTTGGATGTCAACTCAACGTATGTAGGCTACTCCCAATCATCCGTAAATCGATCTAAAGTGCATTTTACTCCGGATAATTCCTTTAATGGTAACATTACTCCACTTTAGGCCTTTGGTGGATATTCGGCCTAATGCCTTAATTTGGTCTTTGGTAAATCTTTTCTTTAATTTCATGTCTCTAATTTCAATAGTCCTTTTTAGAGCTACATTTTCCCTCTGAAGCTTTCTAATGTTTGCTTTTGCTTTGGTAAGTATTATTTCTTGTCTATGTAAACTTTTTTTTAGCTCAGATTCACTAGCTGTTGGCTCATTTCCTCTGTCATCCTCACTCTCCTGATTTCCATCATCACTCCCTTGATTTCCATCCTCAGTTGACACGTCCTCTCTCTCTTTTCCCTCAATTTACCTCTCACTCTCCTCACCTCCTCTGTCCTCAGTGTCAAGCACTAATGTAAATAGAAGACAGCACATTGTTTATCATAAAATGTCATAAAACTACATTTGGAACCACACTTCAAATTAAAAAAGATTAATATAGTTGTTGTGTCTATCACCTTTTGCACTGTAGCTGTGATCAGCAGCTAAGGCTTTTAGATTGACAGGTGCAGAGATATTGCGTTTTGCTGGAGTCTTCCGCTTTTTGCCTGTGGGCCGATGCACAAAGACTGTCGGAGTGGCATCAGCTCTCGGCCTAGTCTTTCCCTTCTCCGTTGTGGTAAACTGGTCTGCCTCAAAATGTGCCTGCAGAGTAAGAGTGCCCTATGTTGAAATGACTAGCGTTTTAATTTTGCCAGAGGCTTCACTGCTAACCTCGCCCCCTTGTATTTCCTTAGTACATTGGTTTGCAAAAGTGTCTAACAATTTTCCCCTTGTCTTTTCAGTGGAATCAGGCGATAGACCTCAGACTCACACTGCAAGAACCCATCTTCTCTATCAAACATCTGATGCATGATAATTGTTTAAAAATGGTTAAAATTGCCTTTTATTTCCTTGTCCCCCACCAGGTTTTTTTTAAAGGTCCTCCCTTCTTTTTAAAAACAAATAAATCAAACATAAAGATCACTAGACTGTGTGGTTCTGTGGATTGTCAATACCTCACATATCTTTTTGTAGTTGTAATTGCTAGGTATTTTAAGGTCGCTCCTTCTGACTTGGGTAAGCCATTTCTTCCTCCTCTCAGTGTCACTAGGGAAACCAAACATCCTTACTCCTCTCTCGGAGCGATTGCAGCATCCCCACGCAGCACAGCAAACCATGGTAGACTATTAAAGAACAGCATGGAAGGAAGGGCAGAGAGAGATTCTAGTACACTTTACAGGATGGAAAAAACATTTTCTAGTATTGGTGTTCTAACTTGTTTGATTTCATGTTTGTTTTGTTTTATCCTCAACATTTACGAAGAGAGCAAAGGCTGCTGATCAAGGAACACGTCATCAGTCCTCAAATGCCTAGAAGTATCTATCTATCTATGTCTGTGGCACCCTGGGTGCAAGTATGTGGGAGTTCTGTGCAGAGCTGCACTGAATACAACAGGAAAGCCCTGCAGCGCATAGTGAACACAGCTGGAAGGATTATTGGTGCTTCACTCCCCTCCCTGAAGGACATTTACACCACCCACCTCACCCACCAAAGGCGACCAAAATTGTGAGTGATGCAAGTCACCCCGCTCACAATCTGTTTGATCTACTGCCCTCTGGGAAGAGGTACAGAAGCCTGCGCTCCCCACTCTACCAGACTCACCAACAGCTTCATACACCAAGCTGTAAAGATGCTGAACTCTCCCTCCCTCCTCCCCCTCCACCCTCAGCTACATAACATCCTGGACATTGAACCCACAATGGCCGCCTGCACTACTCCACTTGCACACTTGAACACTTGCACACTTGTACACTTTACAACTTGGTGTTGTTGTCCTGAAAACACAACACTTCTGCTGCTCTTCCATAACTTGCACCACTATGCCACTTTCTTTATTACTTAGGTCAAACAGAACTACCCAAGCCTTTTATTGGCCTGACTTTGCACTAGTATTTTATTGACTGTCTATGCACAATTTCAACCAAATTTTGCTGCTCTTATTTTTTCATTATTATATGTCCCCTCTTATTTACTTATTTACTTACTTTTTTGTTTACTTGAATGTTATGTTTGTCTGTGGACTTAAATTGGTAAAATATGTCTTGTCTTCACCGTGGGATAGTGAGAAACGTAATTTCGATCTCTTTGTATGTCTGGAACATGTGAAGAAATTGACAATAAAGCTGACTTTGACTTTGACTTTGACTTTGAAGAGTTAAACCAGTTAGGAATTCTTTAAGCAAAAGTGTCTTGTGTGTATTGTTTTATTCCGCCTCCTGGTCGGGACAAATGAAACGAAGTGAAGCACTGAATGAAACAATATTTCACTAAGATACTATCTTGATCTTGGGCGGAAGACTATCATATCATAATAACAATTCTCAGAAGTCAATATTCTTTTCTACACATTCTATCCTCTGATAATAGAGATCGACAAATATTTATACCACACTCGTGCTCTATACATTTTAGTCATGGTGACCCTATTCTATATGTATTTTTTTGTTTGCATTGTGTTTACATTCAGATGTTACAACATATGCTACAATGTGAATTAGAAGTAAAAAAATACCTTACATTTATTTTTTATTAATTTTTACAAAGGAACAAGGCCTGCTGGGAATAGGGAAATGTGTTCCAATGATCTTACTTCCTGTCATTAGTGATTACGTTAGTTTGTGAAGCTACTTCTGGATGGGTTGTAGCTTAGTTATAATAATCAGCATTGCAATCAGCAATTAATAAGCATAAATGTGGCACACAGTAGAGAAAAGAAAAAGTAGAACGAGGAGACTAAATCCAAATGAATGAAATTGAATAGTTTTTTTTTTAAACACCTCGTAGGCTAGCATGGGATTTAAACGATTGAGTGGAGTATCTCCCATAGACTGGAAAAAATATATCTATGGTAATCTAATGGTATCTCCAGAAGAACAGCAGAGCCAGGCAGTTGGGTTTCAACGATATATCATGAATGACCGTGCTGAACAGAAGGCCTGTACATCTAATGGGGAAGATACAGGTTGCTTTTTTTTTCGAGTAGGCATATGTGGGTTGCACTTTCGTGACCTGTTTGTGGAAGGCTATCTGACCCTGCGCCACACTGTTATAGGCTAAACAGGGTTGCCAACTCTCACGCATCTGGCGTGACACTCACGCTTTCAGCACCAATCGCCAAATCCGTTCATTTTTTGTTGATGACTAGACTAGACCACAGCATTGTTTCTAAATGACAGGATACGAGTTTAAGGCATACATATGTCTAGACCAACAGCAGGTAGGTCTAATATCCGCCTACAACGTTCTCAGCGCAGTTTTCTCTGATTGTTGATTCGCTGACTAGGCTATTTTAATCCGGTCCGCGGCACCATCACGGAACACGCTGCTTTAGACATGAGGCAGACCAACATAAAGTGTGGCCGCCCATTCTTCTCTAAGAACTACTCGCGAAGTAGCCTCACAGACATCACATGAAATAACTTTTTCTCATCTTTTATAAGGTGCTATAGCCGCTATTTGCTGCGATAAACGGTTCGCGAGAAAAATAAATTAATTTTCAAGAAATAATCATATTAGGCTACTATAGCTCTGCGCTCATTTCAATTTCTATAGGAGGACATCTATATCTCACAAACTTTTCGTTCCACACATGACAAACTGTAAACCAGAATAAACAGCAGACCTTACCGAACACAAAGGTGTAATGCAATCCCCTGTACAACAAGCCGTTGCAGAGTAATCCGGTTTTGAAATGGTAGCAAATTTCTATATGGTCTCCAATTTTGGGCTTTAAGTGTCTTAAAACTGAGCTGTGCTTAAATACCTACATATGTGTAAATATTAAAATCAGAGGATATATAGCTCATGGCTAAGAGTTTGTTGATGTAGCCATAATGATTTGTTTTCACAAAATGCTAAGCATGCATGTATTTAAGTGTCTTAAAAAGTGTGCTTATATTGGTCAATGCATAATTTCATAACAGGCCAAATAGAAAATAAATGTTAAATGTTAAATACACTGTAGCCTAGACATAATATTAAAATCAGATGATGTAGGATAGTATAGAGTTAGATAAAGTTGGATGGCTCCAGAACTCACACCAGTGGATTGGGTCTTAAAGGAGCCACACCACTTTTATGACACTATAGCTGTTCTGTTGACCTTTAGATTTGTTGCTACTGGGCATGAAGGGCAGGCCAATTATGAGTTCTGTCCAACATTGATGGTAGGTTTAGAAGAAAAGTCACCACATTTTAATCATATTGCAATACCAATAACCGTGATCACTTTGGTCATGATTTTTCATCAAATGTTCATACTGTATCTCTAGTGGCTGGTAGACTTTGGAATCCACCAGCCACAATGGTAGGTGGAAAAAAATATTTTAGGCTATTTCCATCCCTGATACATACGTACACTCATACACACATTCATAAGTCTCAATCTGTCCATTTCTTTTCCACAAAACTTCGCCAGAAGTCATCATTTAAGGGTTATTTTTCATTTTTTCTACTGAGCTACTACCTTTTTCAGGTGGGCAGGGGGGCCCTTTTCATGTCTGTGCCCAGGGGCCCAGTGGCTCATAATCCTTCCATGCCACAGGGTTAAAACACTGGTCTTGTTTTCAAGTGCAATCAATAATTGTACATTTTGAAGAAACTTAAATCATGGATTATACTGTACATAGCAAAAAAGTCTGGGGACAGACATTTTTAAAATTAGATTTAGGGAAAAATTTAACGCACACACACTATGACTTCACAAAATCTCACTCCAGCCAAACACCCAAAGTTGGCAACCCTGGCTAAATTAAGCAATTGTGTGGTCATATATTGCCTTTATTTATCCAAACCTGCAGCCACACCAGGCGTGTAAAAGTGACAGGTGTCTATTTGGGACACAGCTTTTATTTTGAAGTTTTACGGTATTTACAGACCCTTGATGCCGAGCCCAAGAAATCTACTACGACATTGAGTATGTTACATCTACTTGAGAGATTTCCTGGATTTAATTGATTGAAATCGTAAAGTTGTACGCTAATGCTGACCTATAAAAAAAACAGATACAAAAATATAACGGACAACATTGATCATCTTCCAGCGGGTGAGTTGACAGGTGTTGGCTTTGGTCTAGCTCGTCTCGTCTAACAAGAAAATTATCTATCACACCAGTAGCAGGCCTTCAGCATCAGTAGCCTACTCGTGAGGTATGTGGAGACTTCTCAAAAGCTATGTAGCAGAGATGCGATTTTGTCACAATGTTTATGCACTAACAGACCAAATATCTCATTTGTGTGAGCCAAGTTTTACATTACATTACATGACAGACAAAAGGTAGATGACCTCCTTTTTATTAACAAATGCAACAACTTACAGTTACATGTAGTACAGTACAGAATATGCATCGTGAATGATTGAATGCATAGAACAATTCAATTTATTGTGCTTATAGAGCGCCAAAACATTACACATATATCATGGCGCTTTACAGAATGTAGGCAATCAGAGAAAAAGGAAAGAAAGGAAGAAAAGAAAAGAAAGAGAGAGGCCCATGGGTAACAGGGGCGAGGAAAAACTCCCTAGAATTGGAGATACATGTAGGAAGAAACCTCGAGCAGATCCATGACTCAAAGGGCTTGACCCATCTGCCTAGGGTCAATACAGGACAGTAAGGTCTGTATACATTGAAAGTAATTGTGGTGAATAATTACTTAATATTAATATTAGACTGGCAAACTTCAGGAAAAACTCAGGAATCAAGTTTATTCTGTTACAAGCAGAGAGGGTACAAAAAATGGTCTATAGTCTATGTAGGCCTAGCCCAGGCCTGGAAGGCCTAGGTTGGCCTGTAGCCAACTTCTCCTCTCTTCCGTTCTACATCTTAGTCTAAGTCCAAGTCTCAATCTAAATCGGACAAACATTGCAGTTTAGTTACTTTTAAATGCTTTAAACAAAGAAGAAAATGGCGCCAAAACAAGCCTACATGATTGGTTCTCCAGTTGGCATCAGACACACCTACTCACACCCACTTCACACCTATCTGAATAGCATGAGGAGAGATATCTTATATATCAGAAATATCACTTATAGAATGTTCCAAACATTCTCACAATCAAATCATTACAATCCTTGTACTGAGACTATCATAATGATACCAGACATGAATACATTTACATTTCATGACACATGGATACATTATATCAAGGTAACATCCTTTGTCCTGTGTACCTGATAGGCCTTGAACCACCACATTAGCATTTCATTGGGGGAGGGGAGGGTGTCTTTGTTTTAAACCAAGAAGGGCCACATGGATAACGGAAACTAGTCTAGAAATTAAATTATTAATTTTAACCGTAAAATTATTGCTATCAACGTGACAAATGCATATGATAGTCAGGTGTAGAGAATAAGACATGGTGTTAAAAAGCACTTGAGCAGAAAGTTACAAGAGGTGGGGTGATTACGTATCTGGTTTGATAATTCATTAATCCTGATTTAGTGACAGAAAGTTCAAATAGTCCAGCATTGGATTTGTCCAGGGGAAGGGAGTTGTCATAGGGCATGTGGTGGATCGGCAGACAGGCCAGGAATCCGGGCAGAATTGTCATAGGCAGGTGATGGGTCGCTAGGCTGTACGGGCCAGGAATCCAGATAGGGGGACAGTAATAGGGCAGTCGAGGATGGGACTTCAGGTGAGATGGGTGAGAGGAGGGCCAATACATGGATGGTTGATGACTGGTGATAATATACCTCACAAGTTAGGTACAGTAAGGGGGAAAAAAGAGAGATGTAGAGTGGGTTAGTATTACTGAAAATCAAAATGGTTAATGTCAATAAGTAATTAGTGGTACTATAGATTGTTACAGTATATCATAGTGAGAATAGGCAAGAGAGGGAGAGTTGAGAGAGAGAGAGGGGGTGTTGTACGGCGTGACACATGAAAAGTCCATGACAGCACTATGCTATAGCAGCATAACTAAGGCATGGTGAGGGGTAGTCGGCACCAGCGCAGGTATGGTCAGTGACCACCATCGCACGCGCCAGTACAAAGTAGGCAAAGGAAAAAAAAAGAAGAAAAAACAATAACAATCGCTAGTCCTAGTTAACATTACCAGCAGTGTACCGATGCATTGACTTTAAGCTGCCAGTTGACAATTCACATTCACCTAATGATCTGTGTCCTGTCCTAACTCTCTTATCTGAAAGTCAAGATTATATAGTCATTGAAGTTAGTTGGACCATCTGTTTTAGGTTTATTAATATGAAGTGTCTAAAAAACAGAGTTAGCAGCCCTAGCACTAATGTTACAAAGCCAACGCTAGGAAGTTGGGCTAGTGCTAATTAATGTCAGAAACCTTTAGCTTAGACAACCTAAACAAATTAAATATTAATTTGACTTAATAGACTGCACGTGCTGGTTAGATAATGTATGTGAACAATTGTGTTTTACTACTAATTACCCGAATTCACAATCCTGTATATCCTCTATATCTTGTAGGCTACTAACTTTAGGCAATTGAAAATCTAACGTAGGCACAGCAACTGTCACTCACTTCCGGGAACTAATTGAGCTTTACACAAACCACGTGACCAACGGAATTTTGAACACCCATTGTCGCAACTCTACCAAAGATCCTTGATTACTAGCAAGATAGAGCAACGTAATTCGTTACTATGGGAGCAAAACGGGACAGTTCCGGTCTGCATAAGTGGGAGTGTCACCTTACGTCACTAAATAAACTTTCTCTCTTAATAAGCAATAAGAACAGATAAACATAATTGTGTTCACAGTATTATTGTCTATAATCATGTATGATACCACTGAATCATTCTTTAGGACATGATACGAATAATTGAATTAGTCATGTGAACTGAGCTAGCTAGCTAGCTAACGCTAGCTTAAAATGCTATACAAGTGGATAGGAGTAGCTATGGCAATACAGCTATGCGCTAACAAGTGACTAGTAGTTGAAGGACTTAAAACTAAACTTAATATACTGTTGCAAATTCACTTGAGTATAAACTATCCACTTTAACTAATGTCAGTAATGTTATTCAGCTAGTTGTCATTTCAAAGAAATTACACTTCTCCGTTTAAAATGTTACCTTAGCTAAGAGGCTAGCTAGCATGCTAACAACCGGACAGTAACTGGCAGCAGCATGGTCTGATATTAAGTTATTTTATTACAAATCCGAACGCTAAAAAAATACACTTTTAGGCTTGAAATGATCCCAAACACTTACAGATTATGACAAAATTTTCCAAAAAACCCTCAACAAATCCAGAAAGACATAATGACCCATTTATTGGTAAAATTCCACAAGTCTCCATTGACATTAGTGCAGCGAGGGTTTACTCTGGTCTGCATAAAGGGGGATTTCCCCCCCTCCCCCTTGCAATAATCGAACGCGGAAATTGTCGAACGTTTGCGCCTCTCGCTCCGCTTTAACCCTCTCTGACTCTACCTTTATATGGCTCTGGCCTATCCTATAAACGATAGGCTATAGAGGCCAATATTATGTTCTCTACTCTTAGCAGACCTTATAAAGTATTCTATAAAGAAAATACCTATAGGCTAGAGATAAAATGCATTGATAATGTTATTGCTAGCCTATAGCATAGATCTATGTTTATGCAGACTGGATGTAATGATCTTTATAGCGTATAGCCTAGGCCTACTTAGATTACCCAAGAAACGCCGATGGTGTAGCACAGATTCTAGAACGCTAGGGGGGAAGGGCTATGATTAACGTGGGCAGTAGTTCAAGGAGGATACGCTTTTATAGAGTTAAGCATTCTTCCTTGAGAAAAATTGAACTCCGATTCCGGGTAAATAGACGGACACAGAGAGGTCAACGGGTAACGACGAGCTGATATTGGGCTGAGCTCAACGTTGCGCTAGACAGTAAAAGAACTGGACGAACAGACTCCGTCGACTCCGGTCCCCCCAGTACTGCGCAGACTCACACTTAACTTTGTGACGTTAGCCATAGAACTGAATCTTGTAACTCATATGATAGATACACAGAAATTCTTCTCACACTTCCTTCGCCTTCAAAGTCATCAAAGTTAAACATTTATTTATGTATTATTATTAATATCATCCTCACCAAGTCGTGTTAATGTTGAAGCTACCATACATGATCATCTTCAAAAACAGTCATGCTAAAACAAAACAAAAAAGTTATAGCCTTGAAGCTAATCTTCTTTCCACTTTTCCGACCTACGGTCAATCCATCGAAAACCTCTGAAATGATTAGTGCCGTTTTTTTTTTTTTTTTTTTTAAATTAGGTTTACTTTTTTATTATTATTAGGTTGCCTCTGTGTAATGCTTTACCTTAACATATGGTCGTGTATGCTAGGTTTTGCTTATGAGTTACCGTCATAGACAGTAAGGTGGACTGAGCTTCTTATCCAAACAATACGGTTATCTCCCTACGGCGCGAAAGAGAGATTACGTTAAAGCTAGCTTCCCTCAAAACTGAACAAGCTAACCATTCTTCTTACGGGTAACCAACGTTACGGACGAGGTAGTGGAGTCTGTTTTGCCTTTGTAGTGTTTATGTGGATTACACAGAAGCTACAATATCGGCACAGGATATATGTTATATGAAGTTATGGTATTTCAAAAAAATCCTAGAATGAATGGGCTTCTATGGGAGTTAGCAGAGAGGTGGTCCCTCCAGCCTACATCAATTCTTCTACTTCCGGGAATTCGCCTGCCCCCTTGCATACCCCTCATAAACGGCTTCATCAAAGATCCTTGATTACTAGCTCCGCTTTAACCCTCTCTGGCTTCATAACCGTTCTTCAGAAAATCTATGGGTGACGTCACAGACATATATTTACAGTCTACACACGATTAACAAGCAACGAGGAAATCAACTCAGTCGAATGTCGAATATCCAAAATCATTCTAATTTTACCGCACTCCTTTTTGGTTATGGGGTGTATATATCTGTTAGCCTAATTTAACAATCTTAGCAGTAAAATATGTTTAGCGAAGAATCCATTTCATATATGGGAGACCTTAGAGATGAGGAAAACCATTGTTGGCTTTAGTTCTACCTCCGGTAGGGGTAGGCTATCTAAAAAATTTGGGGGCATTGTCACTAGCCTATAGAGCTGCACAGTCCCGCCCACAGCCGATGCTGAATGTAAAAATTCAATGCAATTTCTCCATTGACAATTGCGGTATAAGCCATAAAAACTTAACTGCACGTGGTAGACTTAAAACCAGCTACGGCTGTACTAAGCGATTGTATAGACCCTTTCAAGAGAGTTCCATTATCAGCATCATAGTTGGCCCCACAAGACTTCCTTTTTAACATTCCATATGTTATCTTAATGCAGAGGAAGTAGATTCGGACCCAAATAGAACGTTCAAGCATTGTTTTTGTTTTTATTGATGAAAGGGTCTATATGCTCCTATAGACACCAAGAGTTCATGGGGCACTAACCTTGTTTTGAGATAAATGCCTTTTATTCGCGATCTCTTGGATAAGTACTTAATTAGCCACAATCCTGAACAATCCCACAATCCCACAGTGATGCCTCTGATTGGTGGAAAGGCCGTCATGGTCATAGTTTGAAACTTTCTCAACGAAAAATATTGACAAAGATGGCGAAATTCTTAATGTGATTAAAAACTTTCTTGACGAATATTGGTACTTGTACAACAAGGATTGGGGTTTATACATCACACGAACTTAGTCAGGGCCAATACACTTTCAAATAGACCACTGTAAATGTTAGTTTAAACCATACCTGTCAACATTTAGCTTTTTAGAGTTTTTTTTTCGGGGGGGTCAGTGTTTATACCGGATCTGTGTTTGCATATTTAATACGTTTCATACACGTGTTTCAACACTGCATTTCAGTCGTTGCTTTTACCTTACCATTACCTTACGCATGCCAGTTATGTATCCACCAGCTGCCTGCAGCCTACTTCCAAAACTCCAAAGCTGCTTGCTGTCAGATTTGGTTCCGAGGGAACAAGTTCAGTGTATCACTATCAACAACACTCAATAACAGTTTATGTGATGTGTTAATCAATTAAATTCCCAACAATTTCACAACAGCTAGTTCTGGAGTAGGACATTCATCTAGCCCGCTTGCTTACGACGAGACTCAGGCTGCGCAGTTGGCTTGGGTTTTTGGGTTGCCAGGTTTTAGCCTATGTCAAAAGGGTTGAAATTGAAACTAAAACAAAAATGATCGTGTATGTGTAGGGTGTATTTCATACACAATCTGGCAACCTAAATGCATCAATGATTTTAAAATGAAGTTTGATGGCCATTCAAATTACGGGAGTTTTCCGGGAGAAATAACAAAACGGGAGGGTGCTGGGAGATGACCTTGAAGTACGGGAGAAACCCGGGAAAAACGGGCCCAGATAGCAAACATACACTGGGACAGAACTGGGCCACACCTACCACAACGTCCGGCACGGATCTGCATAATGGACCTGATCCGGCGTCCAAACGCACATCGGTCCAAAATTGGTCTGGATCCGTTTGACGGATCTGGTACCAATAAGGGCTAAGACTGGCCCAGTTCCGTATGGTAGTCTGTGTTACTGACGTGTTCCAGATCTGTTTATCATATGTAATACGGGTCCGCTTATTGTGTGTGGTACGGACCCGTTTATCAGACATCAGCCGGCTTTATTTGACATGTGAAATGTGATTGGTAATTAGGGCTAATTATCCTGAAAAATCTGTTTGCTACACATTTGCTAACAGGTTCGTTATAGGTTCACCCAGGCTAAAGTTCGTAACGTTTTCCCAACAGCTCAACTGATAAACATAAGCTAGGCTACAAACACAAGGGGGTGAAAAAACTTTACACATAAGTGTCTTATTATTTTTTTTTTATAACCTGGCTGTAGAAGTGCAATCCCAGACAAAGTTTAAGTCGTGTTAATTCCACTGTTCCCATCGATATTCAGGCTGTCTTCCTCAGTCATCTCCATGGTCAATCTGAAACAACAAAAAATAAACATGAGCCATTTATTCCTTTTTGAAAATAGTTTAAGTCACAATTACACTCGTTTTTTTTATCATCAGTGATCCTGTTGGCGTTAGCTGTTACCAAAATAGGCTAGTTATTGTGATGGCTGTTTTGCTCAAGCTAAGCTAGTAGCCTAGCCTATATTGCTGGAAAATAATAGTATAACCTTACAGTAAAGTTATCAATCACTTCGTTTGCTTATTGTTGTCTCTGAATAAACCAACAGAGATAAAAAAAGAAAAGCAGAGCCTACCTTGAAAAGTTGGGCTGTCCTAGTCCAGGCTGGCAAATCATGTCAAAAGATTGACAGTGAGCAAACCAAAGATCCTTGATTAACGTTACTGCTTGGACTTCTGCATGCGTGGCAAGAATATGGGGTTGTCTCATAGCACTGTTTGATCTGACACAAACAACAATTGACTACTTTTACCACTGCTAGGTAATAATAAAAATAATGAAACGAGCATATGATCAATATTGAGCCAACTATATCTTCTTTTCCAGCCTTACTGTAGAAATGAAGTGGCCATGGGAACATAGTGCACCCCCATGGTTTCTAAATTTGTGCCATTCCAAAATACCTTTTTTTTCCTTTAGCAGCCAGTTGACAATGAAGTAGGGAAAGGTCAATTTAGTAGAATCAGCACCTTAATTAATATCATTACCACCTGGGTCTGCTGTGAACAAATGGTCCTTCGGCTCATATCCGTATCACAGGTTTGGGCCAAATCGGTGTTTTGTATTTTAAACGCATCTCCTGACTTCCAGTTGAGTTGCGGAAATTAGACCTGGGACAAATCTGTAAACCGGTGATAAAACAGCATTGCCAGCAGAGCTGAAACCTGTATCAGGAGCAGACCTGGCCCACAGTCAGATACCGTATGTCCGCTACAGGTGGATCTAATGGCTTTTATGCGGATCCGGCCCAAAGGAAATTGCTATCTGGGGGAGTGCTGACAGGTATGGTTTAAACCAGAGAATGTCTAATAAGGGGAGAACTGCCACTCTCGGAAAACTTCCGGTTTCTGAACTGGTTGCAGTTCCTTCTGTGGTTCCACATGAGGGCGCTCGTCCACGAGTGCAGAATGCATGGAGGTCTATGGAGCTGTACCCCTCAACTTTTCTCGGGATATAATTTTTTTTCAAGTAATTTGAGTATTGTATTCGAAAGGGGAGGCAAAGAAAATACACTTGGTTGAGTATTATATTTTTTAAAGTCACTTAATTGTTCTAAAAATCCTTTAAAATGTGTCAATGACGTCATTCATTAGCACGCTAGCGTGTTATGTGCAACAACGACCCAACCTGTAAGAAATCAAAAGGACATAAGTACTCGTTCATTCAACTTTTGACCTATAACCCACGTTGAAGTTAAACTACAATCAAATCTGAGATTTGTCAACGACAATCAGGTGAAAGAGACAAATTTAGCCGTCTAGCTCCATTGACTCCCATTCATTCTGCACTCATGGCGATCGCCCCCAGTGGAACTCTGGTGGAACTGCATCCAAAATTCGGTACAATGGGACTTAATACGGAGTGGCAAGGCTCTCCGTAGACGGGCTCTGGTTTAAACACTCCAACTTTTCAGGTAGCCGACAGGCTAACCTTTAGCATTTCCGACATTGTATGTCATTACATAATGCAGCTAACATTAGCCTACATGCTGCAACACAAGTATGAAATATATTATGTTTTAGGGGGTGAAAAAAAGGGGTGAAAGCCACTTTAAATCGGGTCAGTTTGTGGGTTTTGTAAGGGCTAGCATGAGGGACAAGACCTACAAAGTTGTGGTGAGTTAAGCAGGGAGGTTGGTAACGTTAATGCTGCTAGCAGTGCTAGTTAACATTAGCTAGGCTACTGTAACCTTCATACTGTATGATTCATATCAATCATTAACCTAGGAATACTTTGTGCATTTAATGAACATTTTGTGTAATAATTCACGGCAAATTAATAAACTGAATATGGTGGTCCAAGAGCAGACCATGCACCAGTCCATGCATCAGCCCGACTGAGCAGTGATGAAAGCATAGGATGAGACATTACGAAGCACTGCCGTTAATGTTAACCGCTTTCACACACACACGATATAAAATACACGGATAAATATAAAATTCAATATCAAAACACTATTATTTACACGATTACTCCTGAAATAACTGCTACTAACTGCACAATCACTATATAAAAATCACTGTTTGGAGGAAAGGGTTCGCGTGCTGTCGCCGGTTGGAAATGGCAAAATAATCGCGCTGATTTTGCCTATATTATTCAGTGAGGCAGCGGTGGTTTATGGGATGAGTAGTTCCTTCGCTCGGAAATGAAAATATGTACACAGTCTTGTACCTTTGACTTTTTTTGGATTTTCTCTTCGTTTTTTCACTCGAAATGATATGTTGTATGCTTATGAGTTATGCCGTAGCTGGTTTACATGCTGTAAAACTCGGATACGGATTTTTCCAAACGTCAATGAGACAAATGAATGGGAATCTTACATCCGGCACCTAACCGCATTTTGGCTGTGGGCGGGACTGTGCAGCTCTATTTGCTCATGATTAGCCAAAACATTGACTTTTGGTTTGCCTTGTAGGCTAGTGACAATGGCCCCACATTTCTGAGATACCCCTACCGGAGGTAGAACCAACAATGTTTTTCCTCATCTCTAAGGTCTCCCATATATGAAATGGATTCTTGGCTAAAAATATTTCACTGCTAAGATTGTTAAATTAACAGATATTGTTATACACCCCAAAACCAAAAAAGGACTAAAATATAGCCTGTCCGTATGGGAGTTAAGGCATATAAACTAGTGCAGATCAATCACACAAGCTCTGAGAACTTTGAAACTTGGCATGTTTATAGTCAGGAAGTTGCTTTACCTACTAGAAAAGACTGGATGTGAATATCTTGATGTATGGAATGAATAGAGACATGTAAACACATACCTAAAATAAGCGGACATGCAAAAAATGAATATCTATGCAGAATGTTTTCATTTACTTTGTGGCTGCTTTATCATAGAAACACATATGATGGCTTGTTGGAAAGGTGGGGTTGTTCTGAATCCAACAATACCAAATATCTACATATAGTATGACGAATTAGGGTGTTCTGTCACTCAATGTATGAGGTGTCCAAAATGAAAGAAAACGGAACACTGGCAAAATACAGTCTTTATTTTCAAATTAAGTTATAATAATAATAATAATAAATTAAATTTAAGTTCAAATCACATTATCAGTGGTGAGAAGAATGTTGACATTCATTGTTACTGCAAGGTAAGTTACATAAGGTAAGTGCTGCTCTATATTTACATTTAATAATGATACATTTCAGTATTAAACAATTCATATGAAACACAGATCCAATTGAATCAGGTTAACATTGGGATGGAACACCTTTATTAAAATATTTATATTCACTTGAATTTTGTTTTGGTCAAGTCATTACTGAATAATGTAAAATAATATTGTTAGCTTTTGTCTGTCCAGACCAGCAATGGACAGTAGAGCCTACACTGCTTACTTCACCCCTAAGTAGCTAAACAGTTGTAGAAACTACTTTCCCTAGCTAAGAAAGTATAAGTATAAGTATATATGCTCTTTTGATCCCGTGAGGGAAATTTGGTCTCTGCATTTATCCCAATCCGTGAATTAGTGAAACACACACAGCACACAGTGTACACACAGTGACGTGAAGCACACACTAATCCCGGCGCAGTGAGCTGCCTGCAACAACAGCGGCGCTCGGGGAGCAGTGAGGGGTTTCTGCCTTGCTCAAGGGCACTTCAGCCATGCCTACTGGTTGGGGTTCGACCAGTAGGCATGCTCAAGGGCACCGTGGATGTGGGCATGGGAGAGCAGTGCTCAACCACTTCCCCTGCCTTTTTTCCTTCTGGGTAGGAGATCGAATCGGTAACTCTTCGGTTACATGCCCGAACCCCTAACCAGTAGGCCACGGCTGTCTCCAGTACCAGAGACGAGGTCCTTCGGGCAGCTTCTTAAAGGCTTGATGAAGATGTACATCTTCAAATTCTTTCATGCCCAGATCTCTTTGCATATGATGCCAAATACCATAAAATGTGCCTTGTACATTACTGTACATATCTAAACGAAATATAACAGCAGCCATAGAAAAGAATAAAAAAAGCAGACCAATGTCTATAACAAAGCCTTTATTAAGCTCACTGAAGACATTGATTAGTATTGTCCAAAGATATGAAAGTGAGGACTCAATTCTTCGACTCATACTAAAGACCATTGCTGAGCAAGAAGGTGTGTCCATAGTTCAACACAAGAAATATAGATCCTGGAAACTAAAGGAAAAGCTGATACAGCACAAAGACAGGCTTGCATTTGTTCCAGGTCCAAGACAGTCAGATCTGATTTGCTCAGATAGTATGACCATATTGTGTACTGAGGGAAGCTGCTAAACTCACAGACATAAAATCCAAATATTACACAGGGCTGCAGACATATTGAGGAAAAGCATGGATCAGGTAGAGTATGACAGTGAGTAATATGTCAACAGTGACTGTCTACTATGTTTCCAATGCAGCAAATATGTACCCAACATCCTGTATGACTTTGTGAATTGGTGTGTTGATTACTGTAACATGCCCACAGAGATTACCAAACGTGATGATGACCCAGCTTCAAAGGAGAATCTGTGTGTTATCGCAATTTGTCATGATCTCATTGAACAGAGCTGTCACATCCATACGCCAATCACACTGGGACTTCCCATTTTGATACATCATGAGTTTGGTAGTAAGACAGTCATCTGACAGACAGCTAATTTGTAATTTGTATTTTAGTATATTTTTATATATTGTATTTAAGTGTTAGTTAGTATAATTTGTATTTTAGTATATTTAGCATGTTCTTTATCTTCTACTGTCCTTATTGCTTAGTTGTGTTTTTATATTATATACTTTAATTACTCTTTCTGCTGTTAAAGAATGTGTTTGTGTTGTCTGTATGCTGCTGAGACCTTGAATTTTCCCCTGGGGATCAATAAAGTATCTATCTATCTATCTATCTATCTATCTATCTGTGGCACTGTGTTTCCTATACAGACATCAGGCACTTCTCACATCTGTTGCAGCAGACCAGATATCAAGGACAAAGAGTGGTGTCTACTGTACATCCCAACTGGCCTCACTGGAGTTGCTGAACATGGAATTTTTGATGCAGCCATCAGCAACTTTGACCAAAATGAAGACACCCTGGATGTGAAGAATGGACAAAAGAATGGACAAAATGTACCTTTAAACTTTATCTCCATTCATATCAAACATGTTTGAGGTGGTGAGGGACCTCTGTGGAACCTGTGCTATAGGCATTTATCTGCTGTGGAGACTTGGCCTCTTCGGAACACAACGACGCCATAACATGAGTTGTATGCTTTTTTTCTTTTCTATGGCTTCTGCTATATTTCATTTAGATATGTAGTGTGCAAGGCATTTTATGGTATTTGGTATCATATGCAAAGAGATCTGGGCATGAAAGAATTCAAAGATGTACATCTTCATCATCTTTGGTTCATCATCTTTGGTTTTGACTCTGAAGAAGACGCATGGGCGTCGAAACGTTAGTCAGTTTGCACTAATAAAAATCACTTTAAGCATTGAGTGCTCTGGTCCTGCTCATTGGCTCTTGTTAGACCTTGGATCTCCCTTTTTATCTTCATCAAGCCTTTCAGAAGCCGCCCGAAGAACCATGTCTCTGGTACTTGCGCCTGTTCCAGTTGAAATTGCTGTCAGAGGTTCTGGTTTAGAGCTGGCCTTCCCACAAATGAAACAATCTCTCCATATTTGAAATTATGTTGTGTCAGCCCTACTCAACATTTGCAACTTGCTACTGCTCACTGATTTTTGTTTTACTGCAGTAGTTCGCTCTACATGATATGAAACTTTGATTTTGGAGGAAATATCATTTGTATATGGAGTTTTGTGGACATCACCATATCTCTCTCTGCTAAGCAAGGGTAAGTATGTGTTGGAGGCCTTCTACTGTGGGGTTTTGGACATAGGGATCTTTTTCCAAATATTTTCCACAAATGATACAAAGCTGTGGATGCAATGTCTGTAAGAAATTCTCCATAATTCAAGAGACTAGTGAAAAGGAAAAATGATATACATTTCAGATATTTCATTGAAATGCAAATCAAGTTGAATTACACATGCAACATTAGTCAGAGGGCTTAGTACTCTCTTAGCTAGGGAAAGTAGTTTCTACAACTAACTGTTTAGCTACTTATGGGTGAAGTAAGCAGTGTAGGCTCTACTGTCCACTGCTGGTCTGGACAGACAAAAGCTAACAATATTATTTTCCATTATTCAGCAATGACATGACCAAAACAAAATTCAAGTGAATGTAAATACTTTAATAAGGGTGTTTCATTCCAATGTTAACCTGATTCACAGATTGGATCTGTGTTACATATGAAATGTATCATTATTAAATGTAGATATAGATCAGCACTTACCTTGCAGTAACAATGAATTTGTCAACATTCTTCTCACCACTGATAATGTGATTTGAACTTGAGACTATATTTTGCCAGTGTTCTGTTTTCTTTAATTTTGGACACCTCATACATTGAGTGACAGAACACCCTGATTTGTCATACTACTGGTATTGTTGGATTCAGTACAACCCCACCTTTCCAACAAGCCATCATATGTGTTTCTATGATAATCCCTGGCAAAGCAGCCACAAAGTAAATGAAAACATTCTGCATAGATATTCATTTTTTGCATGTCCGCTTATTTTAGGTATGTGTTTACATGTCTCTATTCATTCCATACATCAAGATATTCACATCCAGTCTTTTCTAGTAGGTACAACAACTTCCTGACTATAAACATGCCAAGTTTCAAAGGTCTCAGAGCTTGTGTGGTGATTGTCGGCACTAATTTATATGCCTTAACTCCAATACAGACAGGCTATATTTTAGTCCTTTTTTGGTTTTGTGGTGTATAACAATATCTGTTAATTTAACAATCTTAGCAGTAAAATATTTTTAGCCAAGAATCCATTTCATATATGGGAGACCTTAGAGATGAGGAAAAACATTGTTGGGTTTAGTTCTACCTCTGGTAGGGGTATCTCAAAAACTAAGCCCTTTCTGACCATTTGTCACTAGCCTATTGAGCAGTGATAGCTTTTAGTGCATGGGGTTGAGGACCAGATAACTTTCAGAACAGATAGGCCTACACAAAACCTCTATTTCCTCCACTTTAAACATTGTTCAGTGTTGATCCAACCATGTAGACTAATCATAGCTTACCTTTAACTAGCACTCATCAGCCTTATATGAAACTGTATTCTCATAAAGACCTCTGAAGTTCGCCTACAAAAAAGCTGCTTCTCAAAATCTTTGAGATCCGGTATCTGACGATTTTTCCAATGGGAAAATAACATGGGGAATTTGAATTGGCCTATCGCACCTGTTAAACTCTCGCTGGGATGAAAAAGTCTGAAATGCAGACGTTTTCCTGAACACACTTTTGCCCTCTGCCTTTGAGTGGATACTGTCAGAGAATGTCTACTAGTAGACGGGCTCTGATACTGTGGTCTCCGGTAAGTGTAGACGGCACACTTTGTTTTTTTTTTACCCCAGAGCTAACTTGCAATGCAACTTGGTAGGCCTAGTTAGCTTCAATTAACACCCGGATCTACTTATTTATATGGGCAAAGATGGCCGTTTTGGTTTGGTAGGCGAACTTCAGCAGTAGGCCTACAGAGGTCCAATGTCACTGTGAGAGCTGGACAGTTCTTCAGTCAGCAGGTGGTGCTAGAAGCTCACTTATGCAGTATAGATGTTGTAAGACAGCCACTCTGGAGATGGTTCTCATTTTACATGAGTTGAGTTGAATCAATGTGAATGTGATTTATTACCCCCACCAAGGTGCACATGTTTCCAATTCGGTTTGTTTGTCAGCAGGATTACATATAAAACTACCAGGGCAATTTTCATGATACTTGGTGGAGAGGTGTAGCATGCACTGAGGAAAAACCCATTACATTTTTTATTTGAATCGGGTGAATTATTTTTCTCTTTCCTTAACATTGCAGCATAAAGCATTCGTCGTTGGTGGAGTTATGCGCTGTCCAAGTGCCCTTTAAGTTGATCGTATTATTTTTCCCATTTTATCCATTTAAAATGTAGGCTAGGCCTAGCTATAAACCAGAATGGTCAATCGGGACTGTGGTTTTCAAGAATGTAATGTTATTTTGATTTAAAAGCTTTGCGCACACATTGCGCAGTAGTAACAAGTGTCCATATAGGCCTATTTTGTTTTTCATTTCTATAAATAAGAATCCGTTTTGCCACAGGATGTAGCCTAGACCACATTTTGGGTTCTGAATACTTACCTTGACCATTGGTCATCACCACGGAAACTGCGCTGCTGTGTTTTCGTGGGTAAATGTCAGAAGCGGGAGATATTAGTTGGTCTATCAGATGGAAGGTCTTCATTCCTATGGCAAACATAATATTAAAACAAGCTGTTTGCAATGAGGAACCCTGGAAATGTCAGACATTTATAAGCCTGTATGAATTTTGCAGCTTAGCTACTCCTTTATGGGAGTGTTATAAAATTATCTTTTACTTGGACAAAGACGTTCGTTGTTTTCATTTCATTTAGCCTCTGAGAAGGGACTCCAGAGACCTGAAATGTTTGTGGGTCCATAATGCAAAGCTCATATTTTCATTCAGTGTTCACTATTTGAAGAGGATATATTCTCTGTATCCATTTTTAAATCCTAGATGTTAGCCTTGAAAAGACGTAGCCTGGCTGACACTAGAGCAAATTTGAATGTGATTCAAAAAGATTCATCTTGTCTCCAGGCTACAGAAGAGGGGCATTTTATATCAGAAGCAGTGTAATTTCTGATGTCTGACATGCATTTACTTGTGTTTTTTTTTTGTCTTTTCTTTTAGGATTAGATATTCAGCACCTTGGGGGTTTTTTACCCATATGCAATGCAGTGCATCTTTACTTGGGATCCTCAGAAGCCACATGTTGAGTGCACTCTACAGGCCCTGACCTTTCTGTGTCACCTTTCTTTTTCTCCCCATGCAGAATGTCTTCGCCATCAGGCACTGATGTACCTTATTTTTCTCCCCAAGCAGAATCTTTTCCCTATCGCAACACTTCATGAAACCCTGCCTAAATCTGTAAGAAAACAAGTGTCACACATTTTGAAAAGCACACAACTGATGCTGATGTGCTAGCTTTTCACAACCTGTATCAGTTTAATAACCTTGCAGTAGCCTGATTTCATGCATCAAGTCTATTATAGCTTCCTGAGAGTATATCAAAACACAATTTCTTCATGACTATATTAATCCTAAGTGACATGAAAGGAAAAATGCTGAAAAATTTCAGACTGCTTTAGGTGAAATGATAACAGGTTCAATGTCAGGAATCTGGAAGCAGATCAAGGAGGTTTGGCAGATACTGCTTTGCTAATACTAATAATAGTTTGAAGTGGAAACTTTAGATAACAAATCAGTTGGGTCAAAACAAGTCCAAGAGTTCTTTGTTGCCTTGAAATATTTATTTTTGTTCCACCATACTTTGCACTGCAGTAGCCTACATCTGATTGCACGGAACGGGAAAGATCAGGTAGGTGTTGCACTGCTTTGCTTTTATGCTACTTGCAACAAGCAGGGGAAAACTTAGAGCCACTTGATACATACAAATGCACCTTTAATGTAATAAATACAAAAAATAACAGAAAAGTGACTGCAAAGAGCTTCCCTTGCAGCAGAAGGAAGTGTCTAGTCGCAGGCTCAGTAGCACAGAAATTCATCTCCTACTGTCGATAAGTAGCAAAATCAATCACAATACTTAAGGTCAGTGAGAAGTAAAAGAGTCACCCTCACGAGAGGTCAACACCAGTAATACTGATGGCCCAGTAGACTACCTCTGATCAGCTGTCAGTTGAGTGGCAGATAACCTGCTCAGTGGCTAGAGCTGTGACCTCATCTGTGAAGTTGTGTGGAGTAGCACACAGGGGCAATGGGGTGACCGTGAAGGGCATTGAATCCTCAGCTGTGAATTCAAGAAACCACAGTGAAATCCAATTCTGTCCAACAGAGGTAGCTGACATAGATTTCTGTGTTTAGCAGAGGGACCATTACCACTGGAAAACAGTCTGGAATCAATGAGGCATTGGGATCATTGCCCAAAAAACCCCACATGTAAATCAATTTGGCAGAAATATCTAGGCACATGGGAACAAGGCATGGACAGAGTTACATATGAGATTATATATATATATATATATGTCCGCCCTATTTTCCCATTGTCCTCCTCTTCACAATTTATGAATGAGATTTGTCATTTTGGATAAGTAGATATGCTAAATTGGCACCCACATATAAATTTAAGTAAGGCACAAAAATGATTCAATGAGATGATTCAAACAGGTTGTTTTTGCTCTAGTATTGTATATTTTGTTGTTTGATGATCTTGATATCTCAATCTGCCAGTTAAGTCACAACTATTCAGGGTCATAGTGCTTTTAATACCCAAGTGGGTCATGTGTGACTGGCATAAATGTAGATCTGCACAGCCCCACACACACACACTCTGGAGGGTTCCCCCACACACACACTCTGGAGGGTTCCCCCCCCACACACACACACACACTCTGGAGGGTTCCTTTAATCTGTGGCCTTTGTGCTCCTGTTCTGTGCTTTCTGGGTATGAGAGGTGCTACAGAAATGGATGCATAGTCAAAGCTGCCGATCAGTGTGTGTGTGTGTGTGTGTGTGTGTTGTTTGTGTGCCACCTCAGTGGATATGCCAGATGGTTGTGGTTAAGGGGTGCAGTTTGAGGGAGCTCAGGTGGTCCGCCTCGAGCGCTGAAGCTTTCCACTGCTGTCACATTCCCATGTTGGAGTAATGAGCTGAGGTTGCTTTTTAAGTTTGAGTGCAGTGAAGTGGAGTAATGGGGGGTTGTTTTTATTTTTAAACCTAAAACTATTAGATGTTTATACTCAAACAGTGTCATATTGCAAGCACGTATGTAGAGTGTACTGTGGGTCTTTTGTCTGATATCAGTTTCTTTTTCTTTCACCTGTAAAGCATTACAGATTATATCCATTATGGTGATTCAACTGTTTTAGTAATATGCCATTCTAGTTTTCATTTCCATGCTGTTGACTGTTCTGTTGTCACAGGACTGTTCTCTGTCACTGCTGTTTTTGAGGTGCAGGTGTCTGTGATCTGCTTGCAGGCTCTTATACCAACTGACAGCTGAAGCACAGACATAGCCAGGAGGTTTATTCGTGCATCTTTGCAGTCCTAGGCTTGTATGCCTGTGACCCTGCTCATCTAAACCCCCATAGTACGTCATCACTCTCCTGGTGGTGGAAATGACTCTGTGTCAACTGCAGACCTTTGCTTTATTTATCTCTGAGGGCAATGAGCTTCAAACCCAATGTTGATGGCTTCTTACCTACAAGACACAAGACATGAGCTGTAAAAACATGTGTCCAGTTGGAGGTGAGTGTCCAGTTAGTAAATGAACAAACCTGGCTGTGTGTGCAGGAAGGAGGCTGTACAGGAAGAAGAAAAGGAGTCTGCGTTGTGCTGAAGCAAAGCTGTGCTATTTCCCTTCCACGAAGCCAAATGTGTTGAACAGGGGAATAAAAAACAGTTCACTAAAGCAGATAATTAAACACTTCACATTGGAGCTAACATTTGACAATGAGGGGCGGTTTAAGTGACTAACCAAGTCTGCCTGCAAAGCACCGATTGGTTCACATCATTGCTGATACCAGAAGCCATCAGCAGTGGGCTTTCACTTTGCATTGTAAGAGCCACTTAACACACATGGTAGAGAGGAGGACCCCTTGAATTAGCAAAGCCTGCATGAAATCAGCAGCACTGCCCAGTGGCCACAATAAATGCTTTTTTCCTCTGTTCAGTGTTTTTTTGTCTAAAACTAACAAGCTACTAGTGAACAAGTTTGCACTGGCCAAACACAGTTACAATGAGAAAAACTAACTTACTTGCCAATAGATGTATTACAGGGGATATGACCGATGGCATCCTCCTGCTCCTCTTATATTTCCACAGGATATATGAGCATATACAAGTGACAAAATGAAATTGAGTTTTAAAAATTACTTAACACCAAAAACATACCTTTGTCTTGCCAGTAACGGACATACAAAAATGCATGACGTGGCTTTATAAAGAGGTTTTGTATATGGGTATGAATGGAAGCACATGCTTATTCTGAGCTGGGTCTATTGATGTGCTCTACACACATTTCATCCACCCTCTTTTTACAGGGAAACTGGATGAGATCAACCTATGGACAGACACTTTCCTGAGACTATGGCTCCAGGTCATATACTGCATATATATACTGTATATACTGTGTGGTGTGTCATGCACTGACCATCCACACACATGGAAATGCAGGAAAGAGTGAAGGATGCATTTGTGTTATGTAACTTGGTCAGATTGTATGATCCCCGAGATGCTCAGTGGGTGGACTGCAAAAGACTAAGCAGAAACATGCCTGGCTTTCAGCACGCATGTGTGGGTGTTTCCAACGAGGTGCTTGAAACCAGCCAGAATGTAGTTTTCCGAACAGTGATGCTGCTGTAATCAGAGGCAATTGTTAATTTTATTTGGTTCCTGGCCAAACGTGTCACTTCGCTAGAGGAAGAGATGTGCACTTGAATTCTGACGAGCGTGCTGGAATAATTGGTGCTTTGCAAGGTTTCTGTGGATCTGTATGCTGTTGAGATAAGAGCAGAAATATCTTGGAGTAGAGTGGTGGAAATTACTTATTTGCATTTCCCAAGTTCCTTGTTTTTACATGGGTCAAACTCTGGGCACACACAGACACACACACACACACACACACATACAAAAATCCTTTGTCTAATTCCCCTCTTCTCCCCTAACACTCTGCAGGAGGATGCCCAGCTGTCTTGACTGGCACATTAAGGATTTCACACCAGGAGCCTGTTGAACTATCATGGGAGGATAACCTGTCCAAATCCATCTTCGTATAAAGTCGGGATGAAATATCTTACCCTGCTTCCTGACCATTGCCACAATCTTTCGTACCAGAACTTCAATGTCAAATTCCATTGAATCAGGTTGCGTTCTTGGAGAACTTCCATTCAGATCTTACCAGCTCCTCAGAGCAGTGCTGACTTCTCTGTGACCCACCAGAACCATGCACTACTCAGTCAAAATTACCATCATGGAAAGCACTGAGCTATGGTCTTTTTTTCTGTTGAAAAAGCACGACTACCATTCACTGATCAGATGAGAAACTCTTGATTTATCAACTATCTATCTCAATTGTTTGGATTGTGATAGTCGAGGTTTGGCATGGCTGTACTATATATGCCAGGGTGAAAACATAATTTAGTTGATACATTGTTTCCCAACCTTAGAGTCGGGATCCCGTGTGGGGTCGCCTGAAATTCAAATGGGGTTGGCTGAGATATTGGGTACCTTAAAATTTACCAGTACATTACATAAGAATATACATTGAATCAAATATCAAAAACCTCATAAAACTAGGGATCCTTCATTACAATCTAGTTATGTAGGTTGGATTGATTTAATCATGCTTGAAAATCAACGGACCCGACTGGGTGTTAACAGCAGAGATGAGATGCGGGCTCTCACAACATGTTGTGAATGATTGGGGCCAATGTTTTGTGACATCAAAATAGGGTCACCTGCCAAAAAAGGCTTCAGAGTTAGTTGGTATATCAACTGAATGTAAAATGTAGAAATGAAATGATAGCATGTAATATCATCACATCACACACAAAATAGTTCTTGAATCACCTTCAGACACAGACGGAATTTCCCTTTTGCACATTGAAATCAACTGTGAAGACAGTGAGAAGTGGAGACGTTTGCTTTGGTCACTCATCTCCACTATTCAAGCAATGTAGACTAAAACCCATAGGGTTGTACATCACTATCTCAGCACAGGATGACCTTTAGGTAACCCCTTCTTT
Organism: Alosa alosa; assembly: GCF_017589495.1. Classification (NCBI taxonomy): domain Eukaryota; kingdom Metazoa; phylum Chordata; class Actinopteri; order Clupeiformes; family Clupeidae; genus Alosa; species Alosa alosa. The sequence goes on from NC_063202.1 coordinate 29,360,786, forward strand.
AGCATTCCTATGTGTCTGAATAAGCACGATTACAAGGTTTTATTGGCAATTTTATGCTGCTAAATATTTAAGCCCTAAGCGAAAACGTTTCCATATATTTTGAACATTTTGTCCTTTATTCAGACTAATGCGTAGCTGATATGGCATTGTCAACGCAATCTCAACGTTGCCCTCCAGCGAAGCATGACGACAGAGGCATCATCATCACCACCCTACCACCACTGTGGATGCATCTCACTCCCAGGCTTCGGTTTTGTCACACACCCCTTTCTCCTTTTCTCCTCTTCCCTACTGAGTTTCTGCATTATCACAGGGCTGTTGGAAAGCTCTTAAACAAGTGCAAGTTGTGGAGACGGCAGCAGGTAAGCACTGTTTGGAAACTTCTACATGGAGATCATAATAGCCTTTATTCAAAATGAGCGTTGGTGCTCAACGTTACTGTAATTGTTAATAAATCTGTTGATTATTAAGAAGCGAACGAACGGTCATTATGTTTGAATTACAATTCCACTTACTCAAGGCGGTATGTCCTACTGATGTGTTTTAATTCTGGAATGAAATATCGTGCAGTTGAGAGGCATACATTGTAGATGCTTTTATACAATGTCACTGTAAACCACTTATGCAGGACTTTGACTAGGGTGCATGAAAGGCTATATAGTCAGCAGGTCTCTCGACTAAAATAACCAGGAACTTGATGATGTTGAAATGAATCTAGAAAGTGTTTCGCAGTCAAGGATTTTTGTTTCTTCAGGTTATATCCAACTATGCAAAGAAGGTTTGTAGGCTACACATGCCATCATCCATTTCGTTGACTTAGGCTATGACTTAAATTACCCACCGCTGTTCAGGAACGCTAAATGCAATCATACAGCCGTCCTTTAGGCTACTACAAAAGTTTTCTTCCTTCGTCAAACGATAAGTTTTAATCGAGTTTAATCGACAGTTATACTCAATGCATTTTGGCTGGGCACAACGTTCAGGTTCACGCATGTGGCTCTGGCTTGTAGTATCAATGTGGGTTACATATTGCAAGAGCTGTAGGCTGCATTCAGAATACAAAGTGGCATTTCTGTTTCTGTCTGATTTAAACTAGATTAAGTTCTCATTTGACATACCATGGTGGGCAGAGGGGAATCATATAACATTAACCCATGGGCAGTGCTCAGATAAAGACTTTTAGCACTGAGGCAGTGATGGGAGCTGTCTACCCGTAGGGTGCTGAAATAGCGATAACGCCCTCTCCAATTCGCCTGTAGGTCTAGGGTGGCTTTGACTACTATTTTGGAAATGTGTATAGGCGTATCGCAAGTAAACAGGTTGTTTTATTTTTTTATGTACTGCAGATGTGTAGCCTTCACATGTTTACTGAGCGAGAGGGTGGTTAGCCCTTACGCCTGCTTTTAAATGTGATTGATTTCAGCAGTTTTGCACGTAGGCTATGCCTAATACCCTCGTGTCAACTATGGCTCACGTAAAGAAAATGTTAATTATGCTAAATATACGGCAATCCGTGTCAAAGATACAGATTATTTAACATATTATTTTTTGGGGTGAAAAGGTTTCTTTTTGCTTGTTGAAAACACGAATTAAATGTAAATAAGACGTTCTTTATAACCATCCTTAACAAGCCGATGCCTGTTTTGTTTTTGTACATGAATGAATGTTCAGGTCCCATCTGTGGATTCAGTCCAAGGAGAATACCCATTATTAGGCTTCATGGAGCCTTTTCCTTTTGTCTTGCCAATAACGGATATCTGAGTTCCCAAAACTGGCAGAAGGTTTGCTGCTAATCTGAGATTCTTGTTGTCATCATTGCTTTGCATTTGCTGAACCCAAGACCACTCTCTACTTTAAATGATTGACTTTTAAATTAAGCGTCAACAGACATGACACCTGTTTGCCATCCTGGTGAATGACTTCAATGAAGACTAATACCTCTTTGGAAGATTCAAATTAACAACATTCTCCCTTGCCTCCATTAAGCAATTGATTTTTGCCCCCTTTAAACTCTGTGGATCTTTCTGCATGTAAGTCAGTGAAGTTTCCTCAGCCTCTAGCCTATCAGTGAACCGGCTCCCTACTAGATCCCTTGTAGCCCCTGAGTGGAGCTCTCCGTTACACAACACTGAGCCTCTCAGCCCCCGCTGGACCGTTCCTCCACCCTGCCTGATCCAGGATGAGTGACTCACCGGATGCCACCTCCCCTGGCGCTGCGCTCACCGGCGTCCCCTCCGCCGTCGTGTCCAAAGTAGAGCTGCGGGTCTCCTGCAAAGCCCTGCTCGACCGGGACACCCTCAACAAGTCTGATCCTTGTGTCATCATCATGGTTCAGAACCAGGGGCAGTGGACAGAGGTGAGTGAGGGTATATGCTCAAATATGTTGAACATTTGGCCTGTGGCAGCAGAAATTAGGTGTCTACATTATGCAGAACTGTGTAATTCATGAGTAACATTGATATTAACATAATGTGCATGAGTGGGTGAGTGGCGACCCACTCATTCCCCTAAGTAGATGCCAGTTTATGCCATTGTCACTTGGCTTAGTCGGCAGTCTCATGGTGGAAGTGGGTTGCTCATATTTTGTTGTGCCATGTCAGAGCAGTCACAACGTTCTCGAGGCGTGCTGTCTGCACTCTGTGCTGCGGTGGATAACAGACAGCACTGAGATTTGGAGTGCGAGCCCGTCTGCGAGGCACGTCAGACTGAAGGATGAAGTCTTAATCCTACTCCCATTATTTTAGCAGCTGTGCCTTGTTCCATAGTGCACAGAAAACATGGTGGAACCGTGGACAAGTGGCAGCCAGCTCGGGCTTGAAGGAATGCCCACTTATCTCCGCAAATTCATACTTCCCAAAAGTGATGCACCTAACTCAGTCAGCAAAGTGGCACAGCAGTTTGCCTATTGTCAGCCAGGTTTACAAAGCCGGTTAAATCTCCGGTTTGGTTCACCTCGCCTGGCTTGAGTTGGAGCCCGGTGGCAATTACAATGTCTTTGTTTTTCTTCCTCTCTTTCTCACTGTCCGTCTTTCTTTTTCTCTGGCCACTTCATCCCACTCTCTGTTTCTCTCTCTCTCCTTTCCTCTCTCTCTGAATACATATTCTTTCCTCTCACTCAAAAAGCACTCACTGAAATGCCCATTTTGCACACATCTCTAAATATACTCATTTGCAAATCAAAGGACCCTTCAGAATGCATTGAAGATGACCACATTCAGTCTTTCTCTATCAGTGGTGTCCTTCAAGTTTATGCAGATATACTTCTCCATTGACATTTTAAGCTTCGACATTTCAAGTGAGGACATTCTGAAGTTGTGAGAGTCAGGCAGTGGTCATCCTTTATATGCTTTCCAAATGGACACCCTGGGTGGGGGATAAGTATATCTCTCTGATGTCTCCCTGGAAATACATCACAACTGCAATTAATTGAACAACAGAGCCATCACCACCACCCCTGCCCCCATCTCAGACACTCCAGTAACCCCCATCACTTGTCGAATGAATATTAAGTAGTTCCTTAACGAGAAATGGCTTAACAATGGCTTAGCAATAGTCTTACGTCAGTATCATGAATAACAAACAGATTGGTTGTTCTCTGTAAGTTTCCTTCGTATAACACTATAACTAAGTCTGAACAGTAGGCATGCTCCATAATTTGTCACTATACCTGATTATACAACACGCAGTAGTTTCCCCTGGGAATGCCATAGGCTGTCACTTTCCTGTGCTCCCACTTGGAATATCTGGGCCCCACAGACTGGCTTTGTTCCTCTAACCTCTATCTACATCTCAAACAAGATGAATTGCAATGTGTGTCTCAATATTCAATTAATTGGGCCATGTTTCAGGTAGAGCAGCATGTATGTAAATCGGCATGGTTTGGACGGAGAGAGATAATGAGCCGTGGCAATTAGTGGGCTCCCAACAGTTAGGTTTCAAAAAGCAACGTCTGCTGAGGAATGTAGCTTGGGGATTAGCTCTGACCAATAGCTGGAGTTTGTGGGGGTCTTTTTTCCAAACCTAGAACTTCTATGTTTTAATGAATTTAAATGAGCAAGGGCTCTGAGGGAGAATTGTGAACGAAAGTCTCCTAGTGCATTGTGGGATGAGTAATGACTTCATTCTATATTCGCTTGATGATAATAAGACTCCCAACATGACGAAATGGAGAAAATGAACCTGTAAGCAAACAAAATAGACAATGTGGCAATTCAGTGGAGCAACGCTTGTCAGCCGAGCAGGATAATCAGATTCCAGGAGCCACCTGGCCCCATTCTAAAGAACCTCCAATCACTGCCACAGATGTATTTGCTCATTTCCAACCCTTACCTGTCTATATAAACACATTTTCTTTTCAAATTAGCATATGCTTTCCAGAAGATAATTAAAAAAACAGTTCAACTGGTAGGGCCACCCCCCTCCCACGACTGATTTGATATTTCATGGCATAACTGAATGTCAGGTAGTGGGGCGGGTCACATGAGGCTGGTGAGCCTGTGGTCTTTCCTCTCCACTGAGCAGTAACACATCTGATTACAACCAATTAATCATGTGAAGCCTGCGATCAGCTGACTAAATGACTGGAGTCAGGTGTGTGTCTGAGCGCCTGAGCAACCTCCTGTCCCATCCACTGATTTGCATGTAACACTGTCCACTGATGAGATAAATGGCAGTCTATGCACCCTCTGTTGAGTAGGCGATGCAGTTAACTATGAAAACACCAGTGATGATAAAGACGATGTGTAGATAATGATTTACAAAAGCACGCAGTTGGAACTGGAGTGGGTGATGTGCCGCTGTAACAGGTGCATATTTAAGGCAGCGGAGTTCGGGCAGAGGTTCGTGTAAGTGTAATGGCCGGGTGTGTGATTATCGTTAAAGGAATTGCTGCCTTGTGGTGCTGAGAGTTCCGAATCGAACAGCGTGAGAGTGCCAAGATCATCTTTCGCTCACTCGCTCCCTCACTCACTCCCTCACTCGCTCGCATTTCCCCTCCTCTCCGCTCTGCACTCTCTATACAGCATGGCCACTCTCATAACCCTGTGCAAGAGCTCTCAAGGGATTACTGAAATAAGACTTGAGTATCTCAGCAGCTCTGTACACAGTGCTATTGCACAGTTTGTCCTCAGAATTCTGCTATTAACAAGCATTCACTGGTGTTTTTGCATTCAATTGATTATGCAGAGGCTTGGTGGATATGTGTGGATGTCTTTTCCTATACTGTAAAACACTGAAGAAGGAGAATCAGAGAGAAATTAATTTAAGGCTGAGAGGGAGTTATGCTTGGGGCTTTGGCAAATTCCCAGCTGAGGGCAGAGGAGCCTTCAGTCAAAGTTATTGAACATCATTTTAATGGCATTTGATGGCTGTTATTGTAGCTGAGCAACATGTGTGCATCTACAGTATATGGTGCAAGTTGGAAACACAGTGAAAGTGTCCGTTAATCTCTGTGTTAAAGCAGACGGGCGTTTTATATCTGTGATATCCTGAAGCTGACTGAAGAGAACATGCTGAGATAAATATGTGTAGTGAATATGGTGTGTGTTTGTGTGGGGGTGGTTTGTGAGTTTGTGTGTATGTGTGTGTGTGTGTGCATGTGTGTATCTGTATATTGTATGTGAATCTGTTGTGTGTTTATGTATGAATGTGAATGTCTGTGTTTCCACTGGGATTGCAAGAACAACACAAGCTTCACAGTCGTATGCTTTGTTTCACTGTTCCACTTGGCACTGTTGTTGTGATGTAAATGACTGAATCAAGTTTAAAAAGAGAGAGAAAGAGAGAGCTGTGTCTCTAAGCTGTCTCTGCCGTATCTGATCGCTTTTCCTTCTTTTGTCTTTGTAGTCACTTTCGTCAGCAGCATAGCTTTAGTCTTCTGACGTGACTCTCCTCATTAAACCCTCTCAACTGACACCACTCAGCTCTGTAAACTTCCGTCAGACCCCCACAAGCCCCTGCAATGCACCCCGCCCCTCCCCCCAAAAAGACCGAATTGGATTCCTCTCGGCCATGTGCCCTTCTTTAATGACTTATCCAGAGACACACACAAAAACGAGGCTGCCGCGTTTGAAGTCGCCAGTGGGACGGCGAACGTGAGCCGATTCACATGGACCCCTGAGGTTCCAACCCGCGTCAGCCACACATACACACACACACACACACACACACACACACACACACACACACACACACACACACACACACACACACACACACACACACACACACACACACACACACACACACACACACACACACACACACACACACACACACACCCTTCCCTGCTGCTGTTGCCACCCGCGGGCTGCAGGCTTCACAGAGCCGCTTATGCCAGCTTGGACATCACACAGACATGACTGTGGAGTTACAATGGGTTTGGTGGTTGGCAGAGAGAGGGGAGAGAGAGAGAGAGAGAGAGAGAGAGATCATTCATGTTTTCTCTGATGTCAACACACCTTTCACACCACTTTTCCCCTCCTCTGGTTTCCAGTTCAGGATCTCAGTTTCCATCCTTGCCTGGATCTTCGGCTATTTTGATACATGTGGTGGAAATGGGAAAAAAAGCTACCGGTGTCTGAAGAAGCCTCTCACTGGTGACTGGTGACAAAAAAGTCCTCTAATAAAGTTTAAGGGTATTCAAGCGGATGTGTGCAAGAAAAGCAATTATCCTCAGAAACATAACAGATGTGGGCGGAAGAATTTGGTCTCCGATGATGCCAGTTCTCTAATTAAAATGCAGAATCAAAGTGATTTTTTTTTAATCACCGCCTACTTCCACTGTAGCATATCCAGTGCAAACATGTCCTGTTTGATAACAGGGCAGAGCACCCTCCAGGCTGTGTCAGTGCAGCGTCCGTGCTCCAAACACACAAGCTACTCAGGGTGAGCAACCTTCTCTTGTGCTACTGACATGAGTTCAGTTAGAAATTGGGCATTCTATTGCACAACATACACACACACACACACACACACACACACACACACACACACACACACACACACACACACACGCACACATTCACAGACACACACACTCACACACACACACACACACATTCACAGACACACACACAGTTTTGCATCCTCGCACACAGTGTATACTGAACACTATACTGTCCAATTATGAAACTGGGAGAAATAATACTGTAGCGCTCAAATACAGTCGAGCCTCTATTGGAGAGAGCCATGTATGGGGCACACTGCGTAGTCCAGAGAGGCTGCTGTGACCACTGACAGGTGTGATGGAGGAGACTCATTCTTCTTGATGCCAGTTAAAGAGAGTCGTTGGGGATTTGATGGTGTAGCAGTCATGCCGTTAGTGAGATGAATGGACCGAGCAGTCCACTGAGTACTATAATGTAGACATAGAGAGGATAGCAAATGACCTTTCTGAAAGCATCTGACAGCCCATCTGATAGACTTGTAATAATTTACATAATTTAATAAGAAAACATAGTTATTGCGTTGTTTATATGCAATACTTGAGTAAGTTGTGGAAAAAGGCATTCCTGTTTTTCTGCAGAGTGATGTAAATTAGTTAGATAGATGTTTTAAAGTGTATAATGTGAAATATGTAGCCTATTAGTTATGTAGTAGTCAAAGTCATTTGCATAAAATTCACCAACAAAATGTTTTTTTCCATGGCAAAATTTGGAATTTAATCAGGAACATTTGGTGACACAATCCAGTGGGACCCAATCACATTTGGCAGCGAAATTGTGTGATTACCCTCTGGCCTTGTTGCACTCTCTCTCTTTCTCTCTCTCTCTCTCTCTCCTTTTTATATCTCCTTCTTTCCATCTCTCTTTCTTCCTCCTTTGTGCCAGGCTAGCTGCCTGGTTGGCAATAATACACAAAGACAGGTCAATGAGGGAAGCCTGACAGCACATAGGTCCAGACAGGAGGACCGCCGGCGGTGATTGGCTCACCCCTACATGCTAAGCTCTCCAGAAGCCCACCCTAAGACGTCCTTTATCCCCCCGCTGTCCCTGCTGTGAGAGAGGAATGTTCACAAGATTAAGGCCTCATCATTCAACAAATGTGGCTGACAAACACATGCAGGCGAGCAGTCTGTGAACGTGGTGTGGTGTGAATGATAATGGATTAGGTGTTCTCTCTGGCAAGACCATATGGAGATTGCCATTGAGTGAACTGATTTAGAAGGCTATGAATGAATACAGCAGGCTGTTTCCCCTTTTGTTATACCTTCATTGAAAAGCTGGGAAAGACATTTCATAGGTATACACTACTCACAAAAAGTCAGGGATATTCAGCTTTCGGGTGAAATTTCAGGATGAACCTAAAATCCACTATAACCTTTACAGGTGAACTTATAATGTGACATTCTCTAAACTTTTGAATGTCCAACAGTTCAATGTTTCAGTACTTTCTGCACTGAAACATTAAATTTCACCTGAAAGCCAGATATCCCTAACTTTTTGTTAGTAGTGTATTTTGATTAGGGAATAATTGAGAAGAAAGGTGATATTCACAGAATCTGACGTCTATGTTTCAGTTCGACCGCACAGAGGTGATCAAGAGCAACCTGCACCCAGTCTTTGCCAAGGTGTTCTCGCTGGACTATTACTTTGAGGAGGTGCAGAAGCTGCGCTTTGAGGTGTATGACATCCACGGAACCCACAGCATCGGCACCCGTGATGATGACTTCCTCGGAGGAGTAGAGTGCACACTAGGCCAGGTAAGCCTTACCTGGGTGTCTTACTTGAAACAACTGTTCTGTAGCCAGGTAAACATCAGTGTTCTTCCTTACTTAAAAACATCCTGTGGGGCACTGGGGAGTAATGGATGGGTTTCCTCCTAAAAAGCTTAGGGGACATAACATTGTTTTTAAGCTTTTTTGGTCCCCTAGGGTCCTATTGGTCAGAAGGGTCTGCACCAGAAACAAGACTCAAAAAGTCCATTTCAAATTCAAATTATAATTCACCTAAAAAAGAGAGTGATTTGTCATCTTTGATCATGAAGGGAACACAAATGAAAGACATATGTGCTGAGATTTCGATTGAAAGAAGATGTGTGTTCTGACCTACAGATCGTGGCTCAGAAGAAGATGATGAAGCCTTTGTTACTGAAGTATGGGAAATATGCTGGAAAATCCACAATCACTGTAGGTTTGGTTTTCATTGACTTGTCTTGACCTTGATGGAGTGAGTCGTAGAGAGCCTCTATGCAATGACTGGTGAAAAAGAGAGAGATGGAGAGAGATTTTCCAGAGGTTGTTAAAAATGTCACTAAAAATATAATGGAAAAAGGCAAGGAGTCACCATCAATATGCAAGGAGCTTTCCAACGATGAAAAGTTGAGGTTGAATCAACATAATATATCCGGGAGGAGATGTCAGCATGGAAAAGGTGACACTGAATCAACATGGATTTTCACAAGGCCTTTGTATGCCTTTGAGTAATCACAGGGGAGTCCTTATCTCTCCTGTAATATAGGTGCTCTCTCTCTCTCTCTTTATCTCTTTATCTCTTGCTCATCCTCTCTGTCTGTATTTTCCATCACACCCCACCCCACCTTATTCAAAGTCCCCCATGACAGAGCTGAAAGCAGATATGTAGCCTTTAGCACACTTGATTAAACATGTGGTAATATGGCGCCTGACAGATTCAGATATTCCCCATGAAACACACAGCTGCAGACTCAGAGCGGGGGCCAAACGCGGATTTGTTATTGGGGATCGACCCCTCTTGTTGAGGTGGCTGGTTTTGGAGGATGTCGCGCCAGGGTTAGCTGGAAGCCATCAAAGCAAATTGGAACTGAACCAGGGGCCCACGCAGTCAGGTTAATAAATTCAGGGATTAGAGCGAACTCGAGTCGTTTCCCCCCCCCCTAATGTGCCTTTTCTTCTCGGGCCTGATAATAAGCCTCCGATTAAAGGAGCCGAGGTGATTCATCACCGTGGTTGAACTTGTGCCTCAATGTGCCCCGCAGCTTATCTGACGCATAATGAGCATAATGGTCTCCCTGTCATTACATATGAGTACACTCCTAGCTGAAGACATGTATCTGATCGTTCTCACGTGCCGACAAGATGCCATTATTGGAGATACAGGTACAGTGGCTCCTGTCGCTATTTGGAAAAAGCTGTTTGGAAAATGGCACTCGGATAAGTGAGGGTGCACGGATGCTGCGTCTCAATTCTGCCTCCACAGGGCTGACGAGCCCACCGTGACATTGGCCGGCTGGGTATTTCAGGCTAAAGATAATTGTGGAAGATGCTGACGAATATCATGCACAGCAGGTGCAGCTAGAAGCAGCATGAGTGTTATTTTGTGGCGGGTCCATTTATATTGTGAGGTGCTAACTCGTACTCATGCCAAAGCATTAGTAAGATTCCAGGTCACTGTTGGCACCCTTCAAATAGGACTAATTTTATGTGATTTCTTAATGTATTTATTTTTATGGTAACTCAGCAGATATGCTTCATATATAATTCAGTGTATAATCAATGTTTCTTACTATCTTGAGCTAATACGGTATGCTGGGCATACTGCAAATTAAATCAAACTTTTTTTCAGCACTTTAGACACCGAATGGGTTCTGCTCTGTAGATTTTATGTAGAGTTGATGAATGAGCACATAAGGAACCGATGGTTTATATGTATATGTATGACAAACAACAGCTTGTTTAATATTTCTGCATATTTTAGACTGTAAAGTTTTATCCACCTTCCTCTGGTTGCTCCATTTACCGGCCACATAAAGTCTCAGAGTTCTCGTTTGTGTGCCTCCTCCCTATGTCACAGACAACTTCTTGTCCTCAGTTCAACTCTTAATAGCTTTATATTCTCTCAGTGATATGACTGAATGAGTAGACTTCAGTATCTACAGTACATGGCTGAGTCCAGCTCCCTCTGCAGAATTTTATACTAATTTCTCGCTCTCACTGATGGGTCACATTTCTTCTGTTTCAGTCTGTCTTTGTCTTTTCCCTTTCCCTCCTCATCTCTGTATGTATCAGGCCACTGTCTCATCCCTGCTCTTCTAATTCAGATTTGTATTCTCCATGATGATGATGGTAATGGTGGATGTGGTGGTGGTGATGATGATGATAATAATGATTTATTTTTTTTGCCAGATACGTCTGGAAATGTTTCATTATCACAGAAAATACATCCAATTACAGTGACGTAAAATAAAAAAATATATTTTTATCCATACACTAATTACAATAACTAAATACATCAGTTAAATCCCTTCAGTGTACATTTGATCATGGCTCAAGCTCCATATTTAGTTTTAGAATGGCCTGATCCACAAAGGAGTGCTTCAGTATAATCCTGTTAAACCATGGAACACTGTATCACCAGTTTGGACAATTCATATTCAAGAAGAATAAAATAAGAGAAGTCCACATGCACCAAATGCTCTTAGCCACTCCAAACTCTTTCCCTGTGGTGCTGTGTGATGAATCCTTCTTGATCAGAAATGGGAGGCACATGGCAGGTTGTTTGTTATTAATGGTAACGCCTGTTAGGCAGTAGTCTACATAGGAGCAGATGTTGGACTGTGTACAAATATTCTGGCACACTCCCAAAAATGGGAGAGAACATCAAAGAGCAGTTGAGTCCATGCAGCCATTCAGAAGCGGATATTTTTATAGTTGTAATTGAAATCGATGGACCAATAGTATTTCTTTCTCACATTATATTGGGCCATTATTTTTGGCCGGTCTTAATGTGTTAGCCTACTAAATGGGAAAGGGATTGACTTACTATCTCTCCATCATTTTCTTATCTTCCTTCTTTCATCCCTTCTTGTTTTACCTCGATAATAACTGTAATGTTTAACCTTTTTTTCACATTTCCTCAAAGTAGGATGACTTTTGCTGGGTATTCAGATGTCTCATGTCTGTGTTCTACATTTTACTTTTGTCTGAGGTATTTTGTTGGAAGAAGGGAGAATCGATTCTTTGATCATCCAAATAACTGAATTAGCATAGCAAAGCTTTCATGTACCCCTGAACCTGTTCACTTTACATTTTTTTCAGAAGTAATACAGCCGGTCCTCAAATGAGCCCAAAGACATGCAAAGACAGGAACAACAGAGCAGTAATGATTTTCTAGACTGAGGCTAAGAACTTTTTATCCCAAATTAAGAATTCATACTCTGTGCATCTGATATTCATAATACCTAACAGCAGCATTCTGCAGTGGTACCGTTGGGGGATGCACAGATGCTCCATCCGCAGTATGAGAGAGATGAATCATATGAAAGCATTGATGAAACTTCTCATTCAGCCTTGTTTCCACATCTAGGTTCATGCCGAGGAAATCTCCGGCAACAACGGCTACGTGGAGCTCTCGTTCTGCGCCAAGAAGCTGGATGATAAAGTAAGAGCAAGACACTTTCTTTCTTCCCTGCCATTACACAATTGGCAAGGTTATTCGTAGATAAGCACCTGCTTAGTGCAGTTCCACCCCCACCCCGTCCCCACCCACCACCACCACCACATACCAATGAGCCAGGGCTACAATGAGGATGGAATTGATTTCCCTTTTTCTTCAGGTCATTGATAATTTATTACTCGACAATGAAGTGCAGAAGTGTCTGAGTTCCATCCCAGGAGCTCCGTGCCAAGCAGCATCTGATAAATGGACAGTGGATGGACTTTGAGTCACTCAGTGTGGATGATGAGATTTAGAGTGGGGACTTTGCCCAGTCCTGCAAATGGGCTTAGTTTAGATTGGCAGCACTTGATGACAGAAGCCAGATTGGAATTGAGTCATGTTTTATTTTTTATTTCACTCTTGGTCCTACAGTATATTTCCTGATACAGTACAGTACTGTAGTGTGAGCATCGTCTGCAAAAGCTTTTCTACATCTAGTATTTCTTTGGATTTGGTTATATATGTTTATGCTATTCTGATGGTTATTCCTGCAATAGTTTCCTTTGCCGTCAAATGATTGCCTCACAAGCTCACACACAGGTGATTGTTCCTTTGCATCAGCAAGCTAAGGTGTGTGTGTGTGTGTGTGTGTGTGTGTGTGTGTGTGTGTGTGTGTTTTGTGCATGTGTATTGATATATGTCTTAAGAGATGAGTCTGAGTCTTACGAGATGAGCATGGTGAGGTAGCTGGCTGGCACTTCACTCTGTGTGCAAACAGCGCCTCCCACACAAGGCCTCCCACAATACACCACTGGCCCTGAAGTTCCGCAGGTGTCTGTTCATCCCCTGGCGCCTGCCCGCTCTACACAAACGCCTCTGCACTTCACCACCCACACATTCTCTCTGCAATTTCCTCTCGTCTGTGTCTCTCCATCACTCTCTTTCTCTCTCTGTTTGTCTCTCTCTCTCTCTCTCTCTCTCTCCTTCTCCCTGTCTGTCTCCATATGATTTTCCCTCCTTTGTTGTTACTCCATGTGTCTTGCTTTGCTACATCCCCCCTTTCCACTGTTCTGTTTCTGTAACAGTCATTCTGCAGCCCCCTCCATCAACCTTTCATGATCAGCTTCTCTCGCACTCTTTTTCTTGCCTGGGGCTGTGACTTCATCTGTGGTATTACTGGGTAAAAACACACTGCTGTTTTCTCCCCGTTTTTCTCTCTCCTTCCTCTCATTGCTGAGTTTGTGCATTTTAAGGGCAGCTCAGACAAAGAGCGTCAATATCCAAGAGACACACTGGACTTCTCAAGTCATCCCTAAGACCTCATAAAGCTCAGAGTAGATGGAGAAATCAATCCAGTGTGCCTTTTCTCTGAACACGGGAGAGACTCATGGATATAGCACTGTGGCTTGACTGAGATTGAAATGTTTGTTTTGGAGCGGAGCGCCTCCGAATTTGGGAGCGCAAACACAAACACCCTGATCACCCACACACACTACTTCAGGCGGTGATTTCATAATACACAAGCCTGGGACAATATTTGTTCTTTTTCTCGCAACCACATTCAGTTATATCTCCTTCTTTCACTCTCTATCTGTTTCATTCTACCCTTCTTTCCATCGGTCTTTGTCTGCTCGCTGCTCTCTTTCCCCTTGTTCTCTTTCACTCGCTCTGAGACCTTATTGCAGGCGAGTTTTATGTTGCACAAGTGGCCTCTTTCATGCTGGCATGGATGGATGCATCATAATGTGAACCTCCATTACTTTCATGACGGTTGAGATTGGGCATGCTGCATCTCTGATGACAAATGCAGAATTGTGTCTCAACACATCTGAACACTCTACCATGCCAAACCAATCTCGGCCTAAATGATGGAATATCAAAACTCACAAGATTGGACAGGCAGTAATGGGAAATTCAAATTCTGAGAGAAAATACAAATGAATCCTGCCTCACACATCCAATCTTTGCCCTCTGAGTAATTATTTTTTTCATATTTGAGCATCATTATCATCCACTAGTCTAGTCCCCCCGCCCACAAATTGCCTTCATCTGTGGAAGGCTTTGACTAATGGACACTTCATCAAGAGCTTGGTAGTGCTCTGTATGGATGTGGTCTGCTCTCTCATCAGACAAGAAATCCTCTGTTTTCTTTTCTGTTGTTTTCCCGTATTATTACCAAAACTTTGTCATTTACATTGATGTCACTGCTAATGTCAGTGAGAGGAGGAGCAAGACTGTGAGTGATATTTTCTCTGGAATACTGAGCTCCATTGCCAGGCCCAGAGCATCAAGGGGAAGAGACCATCTGCTTACCAGCAACGCTCACAAAGCATGGGAGAAAACGCGAGCTGGGCCTCTGTCAACAAAACAAAAGCATTTCTGTCAAAATTAGTAGGGAAGGAGGGAGAGAGGAAAGGAGGCAGAGAAGCTAAAAGTGAGTGATAGAGAGACATCAGGGAGAGGAGGAGAGAGAGAAAAGATAGCTTTGATGAAACCGATTGGCAGATTAATCACTGCACCACAATCTTTGGAAAGGATCTGTCTGTTCCAATGACTTTGAGGATATCGTTATGGCAAGTGATATGACTGAAATAGGCGATGCATTATGGAAAGCCCGCACATCACACACACACACACATCACAAACATGGCTCCCCACGCTTCCCCTCTTACATCATCCCATTCAGGCCCAGTGACATCATTTTAAGGGTCAGCACCCCCACTGTACCGTAATTTCCCAACTATTAGCTGCAGCTTATACATTTATTTTGCAAAATTACTTCAGCTATGAGGTTAATACACGGGGGCAGTTAAAATGGTATTAATATGGTTTTGTTTCTTTTAACTTGCATAAAACACTGTCCTGCAGCTTAGACACAACGCGGCTAATACACACAAAACTACTGTAGGCAGGAGGGGGCCTCATCTAATGGGACATTGACCATCGTCTGGCCTGTGGCTGGCTCTTATTGCTAACGAAGCTGTGACCTCCTCACTTCCGCTGTGGTTTTCAGAGTGGATCCGGCCAATCAGTCGGCAAGCAGGCGGTCCTGAACCTGTTGAGGTATACTGTATGGAGGCGATGATGGATGTGGAAGAGGGCTTTTGCATCCAGGGCGAGGCTTAAATACGGACAAATCACTTGACTAAATCAGTCTGCACTCAAGCCACTGGGAAGTTGTTACCTTGACAACGAGATAGGGGGACTCCTCTTTTTTCTCTGTCCCTGTGGAGATGCATCAGGCTAATGCAGCGAGAAATGGGAACATTAAATGGCTCATTCTGCGGCCCTCTGCTGTGCTCCTCTCCCTCTCTCTCCCTCTCTCTCTTCCTCTCTCTCCCTCTGTCTCCCTTTTTCTCACTCACTCTATCTCTCTCTGTATTTGTCTCTCCCTCCCTCTGTTCTCTTTCTCTGTCTCTCTTCCTCTTTCACACACACATACATGGACACAATACACACACACATAACCGTCACACCAAAACTCACGTCTGTGCACATACACACTCACAGACAGACAGACAGACACACACACACACACACACACACACACACACACACTGCAGAATCAATTGACCCATGTGCTTACCGCTCTTTGAGCCTGACTTGACGCCCTGTATGAAATGATTGTTTCGCACCAGTTTCCTGATTTGATTTGTCACAGCGATGAGGGGAAAGCTGCACCGCAGCCGGGAACAAACCGTGTCAAATTAGCACAGAATGTATTTAGCTGCCCGCACTGAAGATCACATGCGATAGCCTTGCTCAACACAGCCCCCCTCATGTTCCACTGCTCCGATAAGGACTGTTTGGTGGTGGGTCTGATATTTCACACATTATTATTATCATTATTACACTAAATAGATGGTGTTTTTTTATCTCTGTGACCATATTGCAGGATCTTTTCAGTAAGTCAGATCCATTTTTGGAGATCTACCGGATCAACGATGACGGAACTGAACAGCTGGTCCACAGAACCGAGGTAAGGGGTGCCATATGTGCCTGTTATTGCTCGTCCCTGCCTGTCACTTTCATGTTCAAAAAGGTTTTTTGTCCCTCCTCCAGGGCTCTCAGGTTTTGAGCTTATCTTGGAGTGAGATTTGTTGGAGAGGTGACATATATGCAGACTAATATGCAAGCCAACTTATACATTTGGTGTTATGCCTTAATAGGCCATTAGATGACATGCTACTAATATGCATGCTAACTTGTTCATTTCTCATTACAGTAATAGCCAAAGATTGATAATTAGATACCATGTAACATGCATACAGGAAAACCTGTGTGTGTGTGTGTGTGTGTGTGTGTGTGTGTGTGTGTGTGTGAGAGAGAGAGACAGACAGAGAGAGAGAGAGAGAGAGAGAGAGAGAGAGAGAGAGAGAGAGAGAGAGAGAGGGGGGACAGGGACAGGGGGAAAAAGAGAGATTTTAAGAGGTGTATGTTAACAGAGAATAGCATAACATCAAGGACAAAGCCAATGGCTAGATGATCAATACATTTGCAGGGTCACTTGGAGAGCATTTATCAGGACCATTTCACATATATCTGACTTAGTCCTCTTGTCCTCTCTCTTTCTTTCTGTAGTCTTGCCTTATTACTACTACTCTGTAGTCTTGTTAGATGATTAAAGTCATTATTCCTTAAAAAAATGGTGTTATTTGTTAGGCCTATTTTAGGTAGCTATTTTATGTCATTTTCATGCAAAAGGTAATCCATCGATCATTACATTAATGCAAAGTGAAATGGTCAAAATATTAATTAATTAAGTCAATTAAACGTCAGGTATTACTGTATTTCCTTTGCAGTTCAACCTTTGTTTGGGCTACACTGTTTCAGCCTGTCTCTGATTTCCTCTATAGGCTATGAACTAAGACACCAATACATCAGGCAGAAAGTAAAATGGTGGTGCATTCATAAATGAGTTAGTTAGTGAGAGAAAAGGCATGTGTGGCGTGTGAGATCTGTCAGTTGAGTGTCTCATGGTCAATGCGTAAGACTTCTCTGGCTCTCACTATGCAGTAATGTTGCTTTACTCCACTGTTCCTGTAGTCATGTTATCTTTCTACTGCTCGCTCACTCGCTCCCTCCCTCCTTCCCTCCCAGGTGATCAAGAACAACCTGAACCCGGTGTGGGAGCCCTTCAAAGTGTCCCTCATCTCGCTGTGCAGCTGCGATGAGGACAGGAAGCTGAAGGTAAGGGGGAGGCCCTGTGGGTCGGCCCCGGCTGCACATGGTGGGATGATTGGCCACTCTGAGCCTCAGAGAGAAGCTCCCCCGAAGGACAGCCTCTCTCTCTCTCTCCCCCCAGCCAGCGCAATCAGGAGTGGGGCGCAGCGCCCAGAAGAAATAAAGGAGAGCCTGTAATAACCACAGAGAGGGAGCGAGGGATGGAGGGAGGTGGGGGATCGATAAGTGACCCGTTGAATGAATCGATAATTAGCCCATTTGCACAAATGGCTATCTCTCTCTCTCCCTCTCTTTTCTGTGTTATTCAGTGCCTAGTGTGGGATTATGACTCCCGGGGGAAGCACGACTTCATCGGGGAGTTCTACACCTCCTTCAAAGAGATGCAGAAAATCGGTGGAGGAAACAAGGTCAGAAAGCGCACACTCGGTCTCTTCTCTGTGTCTGATGTTTGTCACCCTTGGTGTGGCTCTCTGTGTAGTTTGCCCATTTTTGTGTGTGTGTGTGTATGGCTGGAATGAAAGAGATGTTAAAGGTAGCTGTTTTCTGTGTCTGTGTGTCTTTGTGTGTGTGTGTGTGTGTGTGTGTGTGTGTGTGTGTGTGTGTGTGTATGCCTGTGTGTGCGTGTGTGTGTGTGTGTGTGTGTGTGTATGCCTGTGTGTGTGTGTGTGTGTGTGTGTGTGTGTGTGTGTGTGTGTGTGTGTGTGTGTGTGTGTGGTAAGGATGAGCTGGAAGGCAGTGTGGAAGGCTCAGCTGTCTGTCTGTTCACTCTCTTACTCCCTCCATCTGTTCTGAAGGTCACATGGGACTGCATCAATCCCAAGTACAAGCTGAAGAAGAAGAATTACAAGAACTCTGGCTTGGTCATCCTCAGTGACTTGAAGGTGAGGAGGAGAGGAATACCCTGTGGTCTGACAAAAAGCAAGATGAAAAATGATGGACAAATTGCACACTGGGGCAATCAGCTCAGCAATCAGCTGGCCATAAAATAACGTGATAGCTGCAAAAATCAACTCCCACCTGTCAGTGACCACAGACACACACACACACACACACATACACACATACACACACAAACACACACACGCACAGTATCATCATCATCATCATCATTATCTTCTTCTACAATCACTGTAAATATGGACAGAAGATGTAGTCCTTCATTGCCACTACCAAACATGAGCTTGGCTTTCAGGAGAAAATCCTGCTAATTGACAGATTGAGATATTTGCTCTCATCAGACCCAGGCATTTCTAGATGCCTAATCCCATTCACACACACAGGCCAATTAGTACAACTGGGCATCTAAGCCCCTGTTCTACATTCAGCCCAAATAACTCAAATAACTCTGATTAGTGGGAGTTTTCACTGCAGTGCTATATCTCTCACAACATTTACCAGTCTGTTTAATTCAAGGTCATTCAATTTTAAAAATTCTGCTTTGTTCATTGGAATGTGAGGATCCTTTGATCCTCATGTTTCTATTATAAGATATTAAAATACAACCCCCAGGATGAATGTGATGGTTACAGAATAGTTTATGATTAGTCATAACATTTGGGGGGCGATTTATATTTACATTTTTCTATTTT
Source organism: Alosa alosa (assembly GCF_017589495.1). Classification (NCBI taxonomy): domain Eukaryota; kingdom Metazoa; phylum Chordata; class Actinopteri; order Clupeiformes; family Clupeidae; genus Alosa; species Alosa alosa. Next base: position 29,379,912 of record NC_063202.1, read on the forward strand.
CTGTCCCTCACAGCTTCACAGAGTCTACACATTCCTTGACTACATCATGGGAGGATGCCAAATTCACTTTACAGTAAGTACAGAACCTCCTCACATCATGCACACCACTGTATAGAAGAGATGCTGAGACTTTGTCTTGGATGCACTGCTGCTGGCTGAGCACATTTGATTTGCTTTGGAGAGCCTGAATGTCTTTTCCATCCCCAGAATGGCTCATTTGTGCCTGTGTTCACTTAGCGAGCGCTCCTGTCATCAGCACGCGGCAGCTGTTTGATTTTAAGATGGCACTTACTAAATGTAACACATTAGGGTCAGAATAGTGTGCTTTTCATCTAGGGGGAGAAATCACATCTCTCCCACTGGGTGGCTCATGTAGATATGAGTGTGATGCGCTGGTGAACAGAGGCTGGGATCTCCCCGAGGACTTGTTCCCAATTGAAGCCATATCTCAAAAATCGCTCCCCTCACTCCGCTATCACACATATTTCACTGCTCTGCTTACCTACTCGTAAACATGATAGAGAGATACCTGCATATGGAGACCCCTCAGACAGGAGGTGGCATCAGGTGGTGTTAAATATAGTGGAGGAGGAGGAGATTGGCGCTAGACCAGACACATCTATAGATGTCCACCACCAAACAGCTTATTCCCTAAGCTGGTCATAATTGATCAAAAACAGAAATTGGCGCATCAACTAATCTCTACCCCATGTGTCAACCAGATGTGTGTGTGTGTGTGTGTGCCTGTGTGTGTGTGTGTGTGTTGTTTGTGTGTGTATTATGTATATTCTTGTGTACTGCCGATCACTCCTGTATGCCGGCATGTCTCTCTACACATGTTGTTTGCAGAGTTGTGTGGCTCATGGTATTAACATCTGCTTGATGAATAAATGTAAATGCACTTGCCCTCAGCTGTGGCAATTTCCATATTGCCCCTGTTTAAGTGATTTATTCAGATAGTACTGGAGTGACTGCAGACAGAATACCCCACTCCATCTCCCACAAGCCTGCATATTCTATCTAATTGGTCATTATTATGTTGGTTAGACCATAGCTCTGTTGCCAACATGATGCGTGACTGCAGCCGCTATTGTGGTTAATGGTAATATTGTGCAAATGGCTTTTTGTTGTTATGGCAGCAATTATCTTTGCATGGAGTCGTGTCAGGGCTTTTTTATGCCTTCTAATCAATGCTCTTCAGACCAAGTTGTTGTTGCTGTTGTTGTTGTTATTTAGGTTGCTGTGGATTTCACTGCGTCTAATGGCGACCCACGCAACAGTTGCTCCCTTCACTACATCAACCCATACCAGCCAAACGAGTACCTGAAGGCTCTGATCGCTGTCGGCGAGATCTGCCAGGACTATGACAGGTGAGCCGCGGTGTGCTGTGGAGACGCCGAAGATCTCTATCAGCACGGACGTGCACTCCTCTCATGTGGAAAATGAAAGAAAGTGTATGTGTGTGTGTGTGTGTGTGTGTGTGTGTGTGTGTGGTACATCACCTCCTTTATGGTGACTCTGTGAATCTGACTGCATTGGATCTCTGAGGCAGAATAAGATGAAAGTGAAGGGGATGGAAATGAGGTGCCTTTTATCTGCATTTACCTTCAGACACAGATGCTTTTGTCCAACATGCCATTCACTGTAGGAGCTGCAGATGTTTAAGATGAGAATATGTGACTATGACATTATTGTCATCATCCCTTCTGAGAAATTATACAGATGAGAGTGAGAATGAGAGAGAGAATGAGAGAGAGAGAGATGTATCAAAGCAACTCTGTATAGAGATTTCCAATGTGAGATACATCTTGACCCAGCGTGACCAGCAGCTGAGTGGTGAATTAATTGGTGCCTGACCATTTTTCATCAAAGAAATTAATTCATGATTTTGACATATTATTGAGTGACATTTGGTTCAGATGAATTCTCTGAGGAAAAGTATATTGGTTTGAGCCATGCAGGGTCATAAATGCCTCCAAATATAGATCAGTGAATGAGAGGACTCAAAAGTGTTTCCTGTCAGACATGTCATCTATGGAAAACTGAACTCTACTCTCCCTGAGGGACCCAAAGGAAGGTAGATATCTTGGGTAATCCGAAGATGATTACTACTTATGCAAAATTGGGAGATATGGAGTGTCTGTGCTACTATTTCAAAACATTTAATGGGACTGAAGGTTCAGTAGGCTATTGTAGTATGTGGTATTCACCATATGGTGTGCAAACAAACCGATAAACAAGCTGTTGTGGCAAGCAGTCATGGGCTCTCCCAGGACTAGAGTGCCTCTCTGCCAACACCTACGGCACCATCTCACTTATCTGTGTAACTGGGAGTGAACGAACGAGAGTGCATATCATCACTCCGCGAGCAGACGCTGGGGAAATCTCCAATTAAATCTGCTCTAGGCAGTGTTGCTATCTGAGACAGTGTGTGTGTTCCTGAGTCACCCCCCCCCCCCGTCTCTGCCAGCCGTTGTTGTTGTCGGTGCCCCTGTTTTCAGTGTCGGGTCACTAATGGGCCAGCGACTTCCTATGGTGGAGAGTGGCAGCGTGGGCTGATCAAATGCCAGTGCCCGCGTGTTCCTGCTCTCCTCCTGGTTCTGTGGTCGCCCCTCTCCTCCCTGCTGAAGACAAGACACTCACTGCCAAAGCCTTGTCAGGATGCCCAGCTCTGGGTGCCAGCGAGCAGGAGCTTATTACGTGTCAGCAAAGCAGCCAGTCATCCAAACAAGAGCCAACGGGAGGCAGACACTAACAATGAGGGGGCGGGGGAGAGGTGTTTACCTGAATAGACTGCACCTGTATCCTAACTGCATGTTCTCTGGTCCCGTGATATACCTTGACATGACATGTGTGTATCTGTAATCTTGTTATATGTTGACAACATTTCCTTGTGGGAATAGTGTAAATAGTTTACTTTTCAGTTCCTTTCCTCCAACCTACCAACCTTATTCTTGTAGCCTATGAAATCTGAATGAATGCTTGTGACTTTTTTTAATGAGCTCCTGTCACTCTGGATTTCCCCCCAGCTCCTCTGGGTTTGCCTACTTCTATACTGCTGATGTTCTTATGAGCTAATGTACACGTGGCACGCTGCTGGTGGGTGTTTTCAAGGCAGACGCCTTTTAGAAACTCATAAATTACCGGCTAAACAATGCTTTACAAATTACAAATTAGATTTGTTTCAGAGAGGAGATCCTCTATACTGACGGCACAATGCCAAGTGAGGATCCACTTAACAAATGGATTTTCATGTTTAATGGGACGGGGAAGCTACTGGTTTGATGAGAAATCATAGCGGATGGCTTTATTGCATTACAGATGCCTCTTTACTGAAGCAGATGCTAGCGCATGGCTAGCACATGGCTAAGACAGGCAGGAGAGCAGGCAGCAGTGTGTTGTGGTGTTTCTCGGAGATCTTGGCAGAATGTAGGCAAGAAGAAGCCCTCCAGGGTTGAACACCTACCGTGTGTGGGATAATCTTTTTGTCTTTATCTTTTGAGGAGGTGTGAGAGCATTTAAACCAGGTGATCTCTGGAACAGGTAGAGAGAGCGGAGTGGGATGGGATGGAGTGGGTTTGTTTATACCTGTGGGCACAGAGGTGCAGAGCTGCTGCTTGCCAACAGTGGAGGTGTGCTGTGCTTTGCTATACTGTGCTCCCATGACTATGAAAACAAGCCATTTTGGGAATATGAAGGATAAAACTAGGATCAAAACAAATTTGGTATTGCAGCAGCAAAATAAGTCTAGTGCTATTCTTGGAAAAACATCTGTGCATATGCTACATAGTGACAAACTGTAAAATACAGCATAGTTATTCACTATAGAGTGAAAAAGCCCTAGCCTTGTTATTATGACCGCCGCGCAGCGAAGCGGCGGTCATATAGGTTTAGTCAGATTTTTTATTTTTTTTTCTTTTTCCCAAATTTCTTTTGCCCAAATTTCCGTCAATGATTCCCGGGACACTGAAAGACACTTGGTGGGCATGTAACCCCACATGGATAGCATGGAACCATCGTTTTTCGTTTTGATCTGTAGCCCCCTCGCTGGACTGGACCCCCCAAAAGGAGGGTAGGGCAGACACAGTTCTCTGTGAATATCTTGAGAACTGTAGGGCCTAGGATGACCAATTTTTCCCTCAGATGTTTGCCTCCAGGGGTCATGTTAACCCATTCCATGTGCACACATGTGCATAAACAGATACACACGCACACACATACATTTACAGTAATCATAATTATGACACATACTCACACAGTGGACATATGTACGCATGCATGCACATGCACAAACACACATACGCAGGCAAACACACAAGCACGCACATACACACACACACACACACCCACACACATAAACATAAATTTGTACACGCACACATGCACACAATTCAAGAATTTTTCCCGTCATCTACTCCCTGAATTTTTGGTCATTGATACCCGGGACACCGAACCACCGGGGTACATGAAATTTGGTGGGTATGTAGCCCCACTAGACTTTTACGGAAAAATTTCATTTCGTCCCCGGGGACCACCACCAACCCCGTGCTGGGCCCCCTGAACCGCAAAAAAACCCCAGTTTTTCCTAAATAACTACCTGGCACTGAGGATGAAGAATCTTTTATGGTATGTTGGTCTCAAGGGCCCACATCAACCTGGCTCATAATCACTCATTTGTGATTTGCACCCCCACCCCCCGGTAAAAAATGAAAATGCAATATTATTCTGCTTTAATCACCCCTATCTTCAGTTAAGATGTTCAGAACTGCACCAAATTTTATGTGTATGATTGACCTGGCATTCTCGGGGGTATGCCAAGTTTCGTGTAGAATTTCATCCATGGGGGGTCTAAAAACTTAGGTTATGTGTACATTTAGTGACTGTACACTTATTGGCCTGTAAATGGCGGTGCACACATATACACATGCACACACACAGGCACCCACATACTATCGGTATTAGAACGGCTGATACATAATTACAAATTCAGTAGGATTAAAAGAAAGCCAAAATAAATATTCATCATCATCATCATGGCTGCATTTTCAGTATTGGCGAGAAGTAGTCGTTTGTCCACTAGATGGCGCATCGTTGCAGTGAGACGTAATTTTGTTGGAAGTTAAAAGTGGGTTGGAAAAAACAATGGACGCTTCATACAAGGACTGTAATTTACCGCAGCAAACATCTAATAAGGATAGGACGATGTTCACATGAAGTGTAATTCCCATTTCTTCTTGAAGCCGAAATAAATCTGAGGATGTTTATCGGACATGCTTGGTTTTTACTGCAGGTACGTTAATCTTGTATTATCAATAAGGACCTAGGTAATGTTACCGTTAGCATTGGTTGAGTGATGGAGGCATTTGATTTATTGCATTTGTAGAAAACTATAAATGCGGTTATACCAAGCAAATGTATAGCAGCACTGTTTGTATCTTTCGACTGTCATTTATTGCACGTGCTACAAAATCATTCTGTGCAATGGAAGATTTACCAACGTTACACCGGTCTGATACAGTTTTGCCTATACATGCGTGAGACTGAGACGCCTGTTTATTTTGTTTTAAGTGCGTGCAGGGTGTGAGGGGAATCGATGTGCTTTGATTCCAGCTTGGTAGTTGTAGTCTGTGAAATTAAAAAAGCACGCGTGTGTGTGAAGTATCCAAACAATGACACCTTCATTTCATTATGGTTGCTTTAGCAAAACACCTTAAGCTACTGTGTAGTGGGTCCCATTTAGAAGTGGCTACTTCATTCGCGCTTTCCTTGACTCATGGAGCTGCGTGAATGTTATCACAACTTTTAAGCCACGATATGACAGTTTAAGTCCGCTTGATACTGTAAGGCGTAAGCCATTGGTTTCCAAAGGAGATTTTATTTGTGTCGCCAGCATAGCCTATTGACAATTTATGTTGTAAATAGGCCTACCTTATAATCCTACCTGTAGCTTAGGGAAGCTAACAGCTTTCTATTAGGATCTAGTTTGTTAGTTACCGTTTTGTCATAACTCCCTGATGCATTTTTGCATTTAGAATAGCCAGAGCGTGTATATCTCAATCGGAAAATTAAACAATATCGGGTGCCTATGGACTAGGCTGGGTGAACCCAGCCTGTTCTGCCCGCTATTTATTTTTTGATTTCTTAAAAGATTGAGCTTGGTCTGATGAAAGCCAGACTAGCCATGGACCTCAGTTAAACAATGCAAGGGAACATGAATCAGCCTATATTTGCACTAACAATAACGGACAAAAGCTCTTCAACTTTAGCCCGATAAAATGTGTATGAACAGTCTAGCTTAATGCATTTCATCAAGGCCCATTTGGACATGTCAGTTATTTGCACCACTGGTTAGATGTAAAACAGCATTTCGTTTCAGACTAGGCTACTGTTACTTAATTTGTGCATTAACAATAACGTTTCAGACTACTGTTACTTAATTTGTGCATTGACAATAAAGTATTACATGAACTAAAGATGACTAAAATCTTATGTAGAAGAAGAAACATTCACAAAAAATCCATCCATCCAAAAATGACCTTTGTTTTTTATAGCTGTTGAAAACAGCATGGAACTGACAGAGATGTTTTTGTTTAAAAATACATAAATAAATAAATAAATAAATAAATAAATAAATAAATAATGTTATGCTGATACCTTTTGCTTTTCCCAAATACAATGTAGCCTACAGGTGTAAGTGACCTTTCATCAATCCAGTTGCAATGGATGAACTGTGATGAACTGCCCTACTTGTGATTGTTTAGAGATTTTAAAGGTTTTATAACAATACATCTACATCTTCTTTGGCTATTCTACAATCTATTCACCTTTTCAGCACCTGTAGGCTACTTTCTGTGCAGCCGCACATACACACTCAGGCATGCCAAACAAGCATACACAAAAGTTTCAAGAGTGGGGGATGGAGTAAAATATGGAGACAAATTGAAGTGTGATTTATTTTCGCGGAACAGATGTACAGGACTGAGCGACGGTCATATTTTGTACCGCTATGCGGTACATCTAGTTCACTATAGAGTGAAACATCACTATAGCCTAGTTATTCACTATAGAGTGCTCCAGCAGGGAAGTGGATGGTGTACTATGTAGTGTGACAGTGGATAGAATAGCTGTGTATAGGAAGTGTAAGAGCGGGAGCAGTAGGAGCACCAATTTGAAACAAATGTTTTGTAAATGCTACAGTGTTTTGTGAAGAGGATGCAAAAATTCAATTTGGCAAAGGAGAGGTCTGCCAGTCAGACAAATGCACAAGACATAAATGAGAAATCTAATATTAGGTCTGTCTAATAGCAGGCCCATCCATCAGCCACTGGAGCTTTACAAAACAGTTCAGTTGCTTCCTGAGTTCTAGGAAGACTGCTCTTCTCCGACACAGACTCAATGCAGAGAGTTCTAACTTTATGTGGAGGGAACTACAGCAGGGCACCTGTTGCTTTGTGTGCTTCAGGAGTCCTTAGCAATAGCACTAATGAACCCTATAACCCTTACCTGAATAGACAGACCAAACACTAACTATCCACTCCTGGGGTAGCATAGGCCAGCCTGTCCTCATGTAAGGAGAAACTGTGTGTGTGTGTGTGTGTGTGTGTGTGTGTGTGTATGTGGTGTGTGTGTGTGTGTGTGTGTGTGTGTGTGTGTGTGTGTATGTGGTGTGTGTGTGTGTGTGTGTGTGTGTGTGTGCATGCATGCGTGCGCAAGTCTTTGCGCGTCTTGGCGTGGTGTGGTGTGTGTGTGTGTGTGGTGTGTGTGGTGTGTGCGCAGCGTGTGTGCGTCGCGTGCGTGCGTGTGTGTGTGGTGGTGTGTGTGTGTGTGTGGTGTGTGTGTGTGTGTGTGTGTGTGTGCGCGGTGTGTGCGTCGTCGCGTGCGCGCGTGCGTCGCGTGTGCGTCGTAAGGCAGGTGTGTGTCATCTCCAGATGTGACCTTAGCAGCACTTCCTTCTTCATCTCCGTGGTCCACAATTGGATAATCTGGGAGACTTGCGAACTCTACTTTTATATATATATATATATATATATATATATATATATATAAAAGCTATAGAGCTGGATTTGATGAATCTCACACATTGAAGTAGATGCCTGAATGCCCGAGCAGAATGCAGCCTTTGATGCAACAATGAACAGAAACTAGATGTACCGCAGAGCGGTACAAAATATGACCGCTGCCCATGAACGAAAGTCCACGAAACTTGGCATGCATTCAGAGGGTGTCATAATGATCCTAAACTTTCAATTTCGTGCAGTTTTGACCATGTCAGCCAGAGATATTGTGATGAAAACACCTAATGTTTTGCTTTTTAATTTTTAACTAGGTGGCGCTATACATGAAATAAGTGGTAATGGGATAGGTTGACATGCCCCCTTAAGACCAACATACAAAAAAACGGTGGACCTCCTAGGCACTACGGTTCTCGAGATATTCACAGAAAACTGTCTCCGGCCACCTACAGGCCAGTTAATGTATAGTAACATAAAGTAATTTATTGTGTGGCCCCCATGAACGGAATTCCACAAAACTTGGCGTGCATTCAGAGGGTGTCATAATGATCCTACACTTCCAATTTCGTGAAGTTTTGACTATGTTAGGTCACAGATACCTGCGATTACAACACCTCATTTTTACTTTTTTGTGTTTAACTAGGTGGCTATACATGAAATGAGTGGTTATGGAATGGGTTGACATGGCCCTTGAGATCAACATACAAAAAAAAAAAAAGGTCCTCCTAAACCCTACGGTTCTCGAGATATTCACAGAAAACTGTGTCTGCCCTACCCTCCTTTTCGGGGTCCAGTCCAGCCCGGGGCTACAGATCAAAACGAAAACAGGAGGTTCCATGCTATCCATGTGGGGTTACATGCCCACCAAGTTTTGTGTACCCGGTCTTACAGTGTCCCGGGAATCCTTGACGGAAATTTGGACATGCGAAAAAGAAAAAAAGAAAAAAAAATCTGACTAAACCTATATGACCGCCGCTTCGCTGCGCGGCGGTCATAATAATGCATGAGCAGCAGATGAAGTAGAAACATATACAGCCCACTCAAATCCAGCAGCATAACAGTCAGGACGGGACAGTGATAATATGGCTATTGTGTGCCTCAGAAAAAAATACACTTTCTTTAAATACTGCAGATCATCTCAATCAAAACTAGATGTACCGCAGAGCGGTACAACATATGACCGCCGCCCAGTCCAGCACATTTTTTCCACAAAAATAAATCACGCTGAAAGGCCTATATGATTCTAACTGTCTTATGCATTATCCACACTCAATTCTCACTGGTATCTGCTAGACAACAAGTACCAAAACATGATTAGTTCATAGATTTCACATGTAAAATTCATTTTATACAACCCCACCCCCATCTTGCCTGTTCATAATTCTGAGAAATTCTTGAATTGTGTGCATGTGTGCGTGTACACGTGTATGTTTATGTGTGTGGGTGTGGGTGTGTGTGTGTGCGTGCTTGTGTGTTTGCCTGCGTATGTGTGTTTGTGCATGTGCATGCATGCGTACATATGTCTACTGTGTGAGTATGTGTCATACGTGCGATTACTGTGAATGTATGTGTGTGCGTGTGTATCAGTTTATGTACATGTGTGCACATGGAATGGGTTAACATGACCCCCTGGAGGCAAAAAATTGGTCATCCTAGGCCCTACGATTCTCAAGATATTCACAGAAAACTGTGTCTGCCCTACCCTCCTTTCGGGGGGTCCAGTACAGCCCAGGCTACAGATCAAAACAAAAAATGATGGTTCCATGCTATCCATGTGGGGTTACATGCCCACCAAGTTTAAAATACCCCGGTCTTTCAGTGTCCCGGGAATCCTTGTTGGTGTACGGTCACTAAATGTACACATAAATTATTTTATTGTAAGGCCCCCCATGAACGAAAGTCCACAAAACTTGGCATGCATTCGGAGGGTGTCATAATGATCCTACACTTTCAATTTCGTGCAGTTTTGACTATGTTAGGTCACAGACACCTCCGATTACAACACCTCAAAAAAAAACAGAAAAAAAAAAATCTGACTAAACCTATATGACCGCCACTTCGCTGCGCTGTGTGTGTGTGTGTGTGTGTGTGTGTGTGTGTGTGTGTGTGTGTGTGTGTAAAAGAGAGTGAAATGGAAAAGAAAGGTCCGGGCAGTCTCACACATAGTTAAAGTTGTGATGGAGCTAGCTGGAGGTGTTTAACACCCGGAATATTCCACCGAGAGGCTGATGGATTGATGTGCAGATGCAGACGCCCACAGTAACATGACTCACCTTCCCACAAGTCACGTGACCCTCAAACAATGAACTACTTTGCAGCCTCCTGCTGACTCCTGATGCAGTTTATTTGTGCATTTGTTCAGATTAGTTGTCAGAGGTAATGGGTTTCAGGCAGCTGGGTGCGTGTCCTGCCCACTTGCGTGTGTCCACTTCCACACGTCTCCGCTGACTCCCTCAAGCCTCACCGCTGCCACAGTGTGTGTGTGTGTGTGTGTGTGTGTGTGTGTGTGTGTGTGTGTGTCCTCCCTATCTATGTCCTGCGGGGTTTCATTAAAAGCTGGATTAGTGACTTACAGCAGCCCAACAAATCCTCTCCAGTGGGGCACAGGGCCTTTCTGCTGCTCCCTCCAGCAGCTACAGGGGCTGTGGTCATCTCCTAAGAGGCCATAAAGAGCTGCTCTGAGAGGCTGTTTTAAAGGCAATCTGGGGAAGACAGAAAAGCTATCTTTTGTGACAAGTTAATAAGAGCTTCTAGAAACAGCCTCTTGCCTCTTGTTCTGGTACAGGTAATGGAAAGGAAGAGGGATCTATTATTTCTCTCCTCCTTACTGTGCCACACACATGCTCAATTGTACTTCAAAAGTGTGGAAGTACTTTTCAGTACTGGTTTGATTTGATTCTGTGTGATTGTCTTTATTTATGTGTGCGCATGCAGATGTCATGATGACACTAACTGAATATAACTTTTGACCACATTCAACATATATGATCGTTTGAAAAGCAACGTGTGATATTTTGAGGGTGTTCAGTCACCATTTACATGTATTCATTCAGCAGACACTTTTTATCCAAAGTGATATATATACAGTATATGTCATACAAGGGTTAAGTGCCTTGCACAAGGGCACAACAGTGGATGGCAGGAATGTCTCAGGCCACTGCATGTTAGCCCAGCTCCTTAACCACTGCGCTACCACCGCCCTCCCTGACACCACATATCACCGGGATGTGTTAAGTCTGTAATGACATGTAATCTGCACTAATGACTCTGATGTCTGTGCACGAGAGATCGAATTGGTGTCATCGTTTGTCTGTTACTAAACCAATTCTAAAGACCAAACTTTTTTTCATATTAGTTCTTATAGCGGTTATTGACATGCTCTTTAGCTTCCATGTTATTCCATCCCCTCTAAGCAAAATCAAACAGACTGGGAGTTTTATTCCTAATTCGGGCTCTGGGTTTATGTTTCGTGTCCATCGTGACTTTTATTTGATCACTTCATTTAAATAAATTCTATTACGGTCGGGACGCCCTAATGCACCAAGAGGCCGTCCCACAATGCACCAGTGAGGCTTGCTGTTATGTAAGTTTGGGAGGCTTTAAAGTTTTTAGCTGGGGATGCCGGCTCCCTCCCTCCCTCCCTCCCGGCCCTGGCTGATTTAAGCATCCCGTGGCCATGCGGTTAGGCAGCGCTGTATCATTCATCTCTGCCTCCACTCTCTACAGTAAACCAATTTAACAGTAATTGCTCTTGTTAACATCTGAAACTGAAACGCCATTATGGAGATGTTATCTGAGATTGCAGAATGCTGGAGATTTATTTGCGACTTTGCCATGCTTGTCTCAGTCCGAGAAAAAGAGTACTCTGAAATGTCTGAAACAAAACAACAAAACAGGAAACAGGAAAAAAAACATTGCAATGAAAATTAAGCAATACATCAGCAATAGTCTTAATATAATGTGTGTGTGTGCGGTGTGTGTGTGTGTGTGTGTGTGTGTGTGTGAGAGAGAGAGAGAGAGAGAGAGAGAGAAAGAAAGAGTGTGTGAGAGAGAGAAAGTGTATGTGAGAGAGAGAGAGAGAAAAAGTGTGAGAGAAAGAGGAGAGAGAAAAGGAGTGACAGAGAGAGTCGGGGGGGCTCTTCAAACCACGTAGGAGAAAAAGAACATGGACCCTGCAGGTCCACTAATGACCTTCCTCTGTCTTCATATTATAAGAATTGTTAGTGTTGTATATTGAACTCAACTATACTGGCACAGCCAAAGCAATAAAAGGAAAACAAAAGCCCAGAACTTTCCAAGCACTTTGAACAACAGCAACAACTGAAGCCTGCTGTTTAGTGTCTGTAATCTCCCCCAGCGAGGGCCTGTGTTAGTTGTGGTGGGTGTGACAGTGTGCATCACGCTTGCTCGCTGAGTGTCCCCTGCGGCGCTGACCCTTGCTGGGGCTCGTCGTTTCCCCCTCCGCTCCCAGCTGATCCCTGAGCTGAAACCTGCTGGGTGATTAGACGTGTGCCGCCAACATCCTCCCAACAGGCAGCGCAGCCCTACTGTGACTTATTTATTTTCTCTCGCTCTGTTTTTACCTCCATCTCCTTCTACCCTTCATGCTCTCTTTCAGTCGCACCCGCCCATCTCTCGATTCTTTTCCTCCCCCGTATTACTATCTCTTCCTCTTTTGATTTCATTTTTCTGTTTTTGTCAGATTTCTACCCACCCTTGATGGATCAGTATAATTCAACAGCATGGTATGCTGGGTTTGGGTGGAGGTTTCTGTAGCTGTAATGACTTGTTCAGAGTGTCTGAAAACACAGAGTTGATTATGTTGTCTGTTGTTGTTTTTCTCCACAACAGCGACAAAAGATTTTCTGCTCTGGGATTTGGTGCAAGAATTCCACCCAATTATGAGGTGAGCTTTTTCTTCCAGTCTTCAGTATTTTCGTTTATCGATGACTGTCCTGAAAACATTCGTTTTTGTTTGTTTGTTTGTCTAGTGTAGTCCTTGGCTTTCTCCATTATTAATGGCTTTTTTTAATTATAAATGGGTTCTTATCTGCTAGAGTTTTTGCCCGCTCACTGAGTCTCCATAGAGTTTGCTGTGGGTGCATGATTAGTATGCCACTCTTTATGACACAGATCCACACTGTCAAAAGCTTACATTTTTACCCGCCGCGCTGTGCTTCCCCAAATGCCAACCTGCCAACGAGGGGAAGCACAGCCCTGACTGGCGGGGAAAATAAAAGCGAAGCTATGGCTCAGCATGCAGGGCATCTCTTGTGTTGACAGCCGGTTGTCAGAAGATTTGATTCCTGGGAAAGAGTGTTTGTTTAAGGAGATTGAAACAGAGCCGGCAGACATTAACTAGAGCCCTGGCGAAATGCAGACTGAAAAACGAATGAACAGGGTTGTGGGAGAGGCACGGCAGAGCCCTCACGCAGTCAGGCGGTAGCAGGTCAGGGAGGGGAGGGAGGCTAAGGAAACTTTATCTGCAGCCAGGCTCATTTGTTCGGAGTCCCAGCTGAAATCTCAATTGACTCCCCATATTAAATTAAAGCTACAGTAAATTGCTCGTCTCAGGCTGTGGACACTCTGAATTTCAAAGTCTGTCTCTCTGCGAAGTAGCACAGTATGGGCTCAGCAATTAGCCCATGAGGAAATAGATTGTATCTATTGGTTTATGTATCATGAAATTAGATGTAAATTGAGGATGAAGTTTTAATTAAACTATTATTCATTTCCGTTGAAATAATAATTTTATATGTGGTGATTTTTGACAGGTTGTCTCTTATTGTCTAACTTTTCCGTCCATCCAAATATCCCTAGAAAATGACAGTAGCAATTACCAAGCCAGTTGAAAGTGATGTTCATCTTGACTTTCTCTTATTTTTCTCTACTGTGTTCTCTCTGCACCATCAGGTATCACATGACTTTGCAATCAATTTCAACCCAGAAGATGATGAATGTGAAGGTAGATAAATGATGATTTGGTTTTGCAGTGCATGTCTGTGGAAGTTTCCTTAACAGTCCCTCTTTCAATACATCTCTTTTGAAGCTATTTCCACTATGAAACTTCACTCACCAGGGAATGCACTGAGACAGAAATCTATGGCCTTCTTTGAATCTTAATTCGTTCCCAAAGGATTTCTCTCGCTCTTCCTTCCCCTATTTCCCTTCTCTCTCTCTCTCTCTCAGATGCTTTGATCCCAAAATTGCCTACTCTGGCATTGTTGCCCGACCCCGCCCACTGTGGTGCATGAGCAACAGCAGTGTGCATAACAGAAAGCAAGCAGAACTAACTATCTCTTTCTCCCCTCTCCCCCTCTGTCTAATCAGAGATCCAAGGCGTGGTGGAAGCCTACCAGAACTGCCTGCCCAAAATCCAGCTTTATGGGCCAACCAATGTGGCACCCATCATCAACAGAATAGCCAAGCTGGCAGCAGGGGACGAGACCAAAGACGCCTCAGTGAGTGTCCTTCACAGATATGCTACTGATGGCATGCACAGTGCACTGCAGGGATATGGTACATGAGGTAGGAGGATTGAGGCTAATTCAAAGGCAAATGTTTGTCCTTGAGTAAATCTAAGATGGCAAGAAGGTGTTCACGCCTCCAGGCTTTGTCATATTCCTCCTCCTCCGCCTCATCCTTGCGATGGACTTCATTAAATATTTAATCTTCATGATTGCCCCTTCCCCCAGAAGTGATCTGGTTTCTGTAAATGAGACAGGCAGGATCAATGCAGTGAATTCAGGACTGAATTCACTCAGTGTGGTCACCCCCCAGGGGTGCGGGGTCCAGCAATCTACGTTAGGAAGTCTATTCTTAGCCCAGCAGCCTCTATGGCATGCTTCTCTACATGCTGACATACTGAGTCTATCGTCCTCAGCCCGTGGGAGCTCATTGTAACAGGCATATTTGCACTGCTGATTAGAATTGATTCAAGTCCCATTATGTTGAGAAGAGCACTGCATTGATGGTGGCTTTTTATCGCAGAGATATCACATCTTGCTGATCCTTACCGACGGAGTGGTGACAGATATGGCCGACACACGTGAGGCTATCGTCCGCGCATCCTATCAGCCACTGTCCATCATCATCGTCGGTGTGGGCAACGCCGACTTCACCGACATGCAGATCCTGGATGGGGATGACGGGATTCTGCGCTCCCCCAAGGGCGAGCCCGTCCTCAGGGACATTGTGCAGTTTGTCCCCTTCAGAGACTTCAAAACGGTCAGTGTGCCCCCTCGCCTAGATTGACCATGAATCTCCTCTGATTTCCCCCATCTCTCTCTCTCTCTCTCTCTCTCTCTTTCTCTCACTCACCAGGTGAGGCTGAGTAAAAGGGTGAATGAGGATGATGAAACTACGTCAGTTCCAGTCATGTCAGTGCATTAGCTCTCTCTCACCGAATTCTCCAGAGCTTCTGAGGAAAAGCATTAGCCTCGGGTGGGACCGCCGCCAGTGATGGGGCTGGACAGATTGGCCTATCCAACCTGCCCTAGGCACTGATAGCCCAACAGGCCAGAGGCTCTCTGCAAATTGTCCCTAAGACTCATGCCTAATTTTGTGAAATGCCAAAAATTACAACTTCTTAATCGCCTCAAAATCCTAAATTTGTGTAATTCCATTGGGCCACGAGTGCTCTTCTCTACCCTATTGGCTTTGACCCACACATTCAGAAATGGACAGAAATAGCAGCTCATCTGTCTCATTTCGATCCTCTCTAAGCCTCTCCCTGTGTGTGCGGTTGTGTGTGTGTGTGTGTGTCTGTGTGTGTGTCTATGTTTCTATATCTGACTGTGTGTGTATTTGTGTTTGTGTGTATTTGTGTGTGTGTGTGTGTGTGTGTGTGTGTGTGTGTGTGTGTGTGTGTGTGTGTTAATCTAAGCTTCACAGTTGGTCCCTCATGCACTGCTCCCTCTCCCCTATCAGGCGTCTCCCGCTGCCCTGGCCAAGTGTGTCCTGGCAGAGGTGCCCAAGCAGGTGGTGGAGTACTACAGCAACAAGGCCATCGCCCCCATGTGCCTCATCAGGAGCACCCCCAACTCCATCGCCACCACCCCAGAATAACACACACATCTTCAGACGCCATGGGGTGATC
Source organism: Alosa alosa (assembly GCF_017589495.1). Taxonomy (NCBI): domain Eukaryota; kingdom Metazoa; phylum Chordata; class Actinopteri; order Clupeiformes; family Clupeidae; genus Alosa; species Alosa alosa. The sequence continues at coordinate 29,396,022 of NC_063202.1, forward strand.
GAGGGGTGAGACAGAGGACGAATGCTCAAGTAGGGAAGAGAAAGCCAACTACTCTCCTTTTGCTTTTTTGAGCTTTTTTTCATACAGCATACACACACACACATGCACACACACACACACACACACATGCACGCACGCGCGCACACACACACACACACACACACACACACACACACACACACACATTCTCACTCACACACATTCTCACTCACATACACTCTAAACTCTAAGGTCAGAGGGGTCTTTGTTAAAGCGGATCATGTTGGTGTTCTGATCGGTGCAGGAGCTTCTTGTTTTTGTTGGCTGTCATATTTAAAGGTCGTCCCGTGGCTGCCCTCCCACCACACTTTGCCTCCTCCTCATCAGACTTAACACCCCCCCACTTTCCTCCCCCTCTGGTGTCCACAGGCTCAGCTGTGTTGTGACAGCAATTGTACAGTGGCTGTTTTTTTCTATGACCTTTCTGGACTCTGTGGACTTTACGCTGTAGCTCATTCTTTTCACTCCCGCCTCCGTTCTCTCCTCTGCTCTGTTCTCACTTCCTGTTGAGGCCTAATGCTGTGGAGATTCTCACTCAATATCCTCAGTGAACGTTTCAGTTAATGGCTAAATGTATGACTAAACAGAAAGCGTCTGAGGAACTATTTTAACAATGGCCGCATGTTGATTAAGTCCTGCAAGATCCGACTTGTTTTTTGTTCTGTAACAAGATAGCCCCGTAATACAGTGTACATTTTCAAGACAAGCTTATTTTACTTCTTATGTTTTTTTTCCTTGTTGTTTCCCCTTATAATTGACAAACATCTGTAGTGCTTTATGGTAGTACAAATGTGCCTGATTGTAAACCTCTGTTCTTTACTTTCAAGCCTCCATAGGTACCAAGGAGTTCACACTGTCCTTTTTTATTCAGACAGACTTTTTGAATTCCAAGGAAAGTCTTTTCAAAGGATGAAAGCACTAGGATTTCTATATGAAAGCTGTAGTGGTTCTATTGCACAGTAGAGTCTCTCTGTATGTATCTGTCTGACAAAGAGAATGCAACAGTTGTACCATTGTAAGGACATGTCCTATGTCCTCTCTGGCTAATTCATTGATCAGCGGTTCCTGTTTGAAACAGGAACAGAGTGGTACCAGTATATGTTGTACTGTATGGTGAAACATTTTATCAATACAAGAAATACAAATTTGCTGTGTAATTGAGATGATGTAACTACTGCATATGATATTTATTTCACAGCATTTTCAGTGTCAAACCTACGGAGCATGGGAAGGGTCATTGCGAGATTTATTTGTACTTCATTTTACTAAACCGTGCACTTGTTTTACTAAATTGTGTGCTGATTTTAATTATTTTATCCAATTATTTTATCTAGTTCTTAGGCTTTGTGAACATTTGGTTGTAGCTTGTAGGATTTAAGATAACAGACACATGTTTTTGTAAAATGAGCGCACTTGTTAGTAAAATGAAGTACATTTTAGTGAAACGTTCCCTTGATATAAAACAAATCTCTTAATGTCACCTCCTGGGCTCCATACAAACTACTTGAGAAGATCATGAACATAAAACCACTCCCTGAGTTAAATGATGTGATGAACTCAGCAGACAGTGTTTACATATTTATACTCACACATACTTGATATAGGGTACTGTTCTGTACCCATCATTGTACATGTTAGATTTTGCAGATTATTTATCTGACTTCTTGAAATCTTATTTTTATCTTTGCTGCATCATCGCCACCAACTCGCACACAGCCATTCCACGGCTTCAGGAACTCTCCTCTCATTTGGATTCCTGTCATTCCTTAGCTCATGAAGCTTCGGGCTGACTTTTAAAAAGTTTTCTCATTTCCTCTTGTGAAGATGATGGCCCATAAGCTCATTACATTCAGATTGTCACTGCCATCAGCAATTTATTATTAAAGGAACCGTATGTAAGAAAAATATTTCAATTAATCATAAAATGGCCCTGATATGTCACTAGACATTAAGAAATCATGTTTATTTCAAATACTTATATCACTGACAACAGTAGTCCGGCCAGGATATTGTCATTTAAAAAGTGAAGTTGCAACCCTCAACTGATGTTGATGTTGTGTTTTGTCATGTCATGTTGTGTTTTGGCCTGATGCGCCACCCTCCACCTATCTACTAATCACGAAGTCAGTAGTGTTTCGGCATCTGGGTTGGCAACCTCGAGTCAGGGGGGAGGGGGAGGGGATACACCACTCTTCAGTATTTTGAAAGTGATTGCAGTACCAGTTTTGGCCACAATCTTACATAAGGTTCCTTTAAAGGAGAATTCCGGTGTGATATTGACCTAAAGTTTATTGAAACATGATACCGAGTGTGGACGTATGTCTCATAGCCCATCTCGGCTTGTCCCCTGCACTCCAAAATCTGGCTAGTTAGCCGATGCTACCAACAGCTTTTTCAATAGTGGTGCTTGACGCCGGGCTAACCATGCAAATAAATCACTGTTTTACACCCATTTACGAGGCTCAATGTATCTCCACACTTCATTGGTAGACTTCCGAGGGCCCAGACATTTAAAACGAGACATTGAGAACTTTGAAAAAGCACTGGTAGTTTACTTACAAGACGATTTATACAGACAGTATCTTCACAAAGTTTAAGCGTTTGCAGCCATCTTGAATTTAGTCACGCGATAAATTCGGCGACGGTAAGAATGAACAGGTATGATAAGGGATCAGATTCCAAAAATAATTCAGTGGAAATGCATGGATTCCAGTTGCTGCTACTGGAAGAAACTGGAATCCATGCATTTCCACTGAATTATTTTTGGAATCTGATCCCTTATCATACCTGTTCATTCTTACGCCGCCGAATTTATCGCGACTAAATTCAAGATGGCTGCAAACGCTAAACTTCGTGAAGATACTGTCTGTATAAATCGTACTGTAAGTAAACTACCAGTCTACCAATGAAGTGTGGAGATACATTGAGCCTCGTAAATGGGTGTAAAACAGTGATTTATTTGCATGGCTAGCCCGATGCAAGCACCACTATTGAAAAAGATGTTGGTAGCATCGGGCTAACTAGCCCAGATTTTTGGAGTGCAGGGGACAAGCCGAGATGGGCTATGAGACATACGTTCACACTCGGTATCATGTTTCAATACACTTTAGGTCAATATCACACCGGAATTCTCCTTTAACTCCAGCCCTCATGAGTTACACCTTATCGAGAATGAAGGGGCTCTTGTCGCCCAAGAACTGTAGAATTTGCCCAGATGTCCCAGTGTTCTCATACTGACTTCAAACAATGAGTGTTTCAGTGCCTCTCTGAGTTGGTACGGGTTCCTTTAAAACTATTCCCGGAGGAAGGGAGAACAGGATAAGGCTCTGAGTTTAGTGAGTGGGAAAACAGACAGGACGTTGACTTTGTATAGAATGACAATGGAGCAAATGTGCTATGAACGAATAGTGAATTACATCAGTGCTTCACAAACACTCTTCATGTTGACTTAAGTAAATTGGAAATTATCTATAAATGTTTGCTTTAACTTATTCATTAATTTCAGCTGCATGAAGAAGAAAAAAATCATATATTTCCTCAAGGAATTAAGTCTAAGAACCATTATTTTAACTGAAATGGTAAATGCAAGCAGTGTGCCTCTTCTCTCTCTCTACCCCACTGTTATCTGTGTGTTATGAGTTCTCGGAGGACTGTATATCAGCATCTCTCTCTGAAGTCCCCCCCTGCTGATGCCTCCTGTTGGCGCTCACCGAGGCGCTGTGGCTGTAGGAGGAGAACAGCGCACCATTAGCAGGGAGTCCCAGGCCTGGGGCTGACTCCAGCACAGCGCACCGCCACTCAGTCACTGGACCAACTAATGAGACGCCACACCACACAGACTACTGCCCTTACGTAGGCCTGTCAGTGTGGATGAACACTGAAAATGGATGTCTGAGGACTTATTCCAACCCCTCCCACTGCCCCCTTTTAGGAAAATGGAAAAAAAAGATTTATGTTTACTCACGTGTTTAATGCTTTCTGAGTGCTGAGTCAAGTTGTGTGCTGGGATCTCAGTAGTATTTCCAACCTGGTGTGCTATTTCAGAGATGGGGAGAGGGTGTCCTAGGATGAGCAAGTGAACTGTGCAATATGTTCAGTGTGTGTGTGTGTGGTGGGGGGGGGGGGTGGTATTTTTCCTATCATGGAAGTTTACTGCATGTTTAAATCTGTGGTAACCACGTGTTTTCAGTCTTTTGGAGTATTACCTGCAACAGTTCCAGCTTGCCTCTCCCCCTAAACCCTGTCCTAGTGTATGCTTTTTACCCTGCATTTGGGTCAATAAAACTCTAAACAAATCCATTCCATGACTGTGTTTCTGATGATAATCGTGACCTAAACCTGAGAGGATTTCTATGTGTTTTTTGGGCCAAAACACTTACGATTTTACATTGAGTATCACATGCCATCTATTCATAATAATGTACCTATGAATTATGTACTGTATACTGAGAGGTTGCTCTCTGTATAATAGCTTTTAAACAGAATATGTTACGAACCTAATGAGAAATTCATCAGTAAGATGAGCCTCAGTAGCCATTCTAACACAAACTTGTGATGTAAATCAGAGCGGTCCTGTCCACTGTGTCACAGCCTTTGTACTTGCACTACACTGAGCGCTTGATTGCTGGCGTCGCTCCCAGTATACCAGAGTGCTCTGCCACTGCTTTGAGAACGGCGCTCTTTGTGTCTGTGTGGGAGACAGTGAGCGAGGGCCAGGTGCTGCTCGGAGCAGCAACACAGTCGTGAGTGAGACACCCCAGCAATGTCGCTCATCTCTTTTCTCTCTCTTTCTCTCCCTCTCTCTCTCTGTCTCTCTGAAGCCCCGCCAGACTCAGATCACTGTCACGCCAGGATGGTAAAGCCCCAGCAGAGTAAAGAGAATTAATCAGATGGACGCAGCATGCCAGGCTTGCTTAAGGATTCATTTTCATGACATTAGTGGACTCCCCAGAGCGCTGCACCACGCTGGGCTTTTGTAGGCAATGCGTCAGGTGCTGAATTTTCAAAATGTGCTCAAAAATGTTCTCATATTAGCTGTCAGAATATAAGTGCACTAGGTGGATTTCTCTGGAGTGATGATATATGTATATTCAGCTTACAGTCCTCAACTCCCTGATATAAAGTATGTGGAATGGTTAACTAGCACAAGCCCTCCAAGGAACGGACACTGGAGCGACACTAATGTATATTTAACCAGTCAAAGATTTCAGGCCATCTGATTGGCTGTAAAAAATGTTTTCACTCCACCTAACCCTGCACATGGTGGTCCAGTAAGATGTCCTCGCTGAGGTCTCTGCTTACATTAAAATGCAATTTAGGCGCTGAAGAGGGTGGTTTGGAAGAAGCTCACACATGCCGTCCAGCACTTACGCTCTCACACAAGCCGGGTCCTTGTGGATCCTCCATGAGAATTCACTTAAGGTAATGGAGTTCAGCTGCCGGCTCGTGGATGTCTTCAGAGGGCTCCTCTCCATTTACCTGCCCATACAAAAAAAGAGGTGAATAATGGCGGTTTCCATGGTGACGGCGCATAATGCACTGACTTGCGCAGGCTGGCAGACTGAGTACAGAGACGGACTTGGAGGCTGCTGCATGGGTGTCTCAGGATGATAGTGAGATTTTTACATAGAGACATAATCAAACACCACAAACTCTTAAAGTATGCTGCATTCACAGCTTGGTAATACCTACAAGCATTATAGGCACTCTCTAAAGGCCTGCAAGGAAATGACTGAAAATGTTGCTTAGAGTCTTCAACAGAGTAGCAGCAACTCTAAGCTCCATCCCAGATAATCAAGGCTAGGCTTATTGGTGAAGTGACATTGATGGAGGGATGATCGATGTCAGCGGTGTCTGTCAGCAGGACATTCATTAAGTGTTGGACCAGGGGCAGCAAGAGCCTGCTGCGTGGACAGTCGATGCCTGATGCCTGGGCCAGGAGAGAACAGCGGGATCAGTGAGGGGAGGGGCCACTCATGTTAAATGCAGTCTGGCAAGACTTATTTACTGCCACAATTAAGCAGAGCTCCCAGTACTCCCTAGCAATAAGATGGACTGCCCCGGCTAGAGTCCTGTGAGGCACAGCAGCAGCGGGGCTGACCGTGGGGGCAGAAGCGATGGCAGAGCGTGGCAGAATTTGCACGTGTTGGCAGCAGATCCTAACGAGGAGCTGAGTGATTCCAGGCAGTGGATGGGGGCACTGCCAGAGAGTAATTAGCCATCTCGTCCTCTCCTCTTAGCTTTCCTTACCTCCACTCCTCTATTCTCCTCCTCTCCTCTCTTCACCTCTCTTCTGTTCTCTCTTCCTCCCCTCTCCTCTGCTCTCCTCATCTCCTGTCTTTTTTCCTCCCCTTCTCTCTTCCTCTCCTCTTTTCTCCACTTCTCCAGTCCTGTATTCTTTCGTCTCTGGAGGAAAGGTCCATTTCTTATTTTCTTCCAGCGCCACTCTCTGAAGTTCTCTGACAAACTTAATGCATCATTTTTCATTCTACCCCCCCCCACCTCTTACTCCATTTCCAACTTGCTTTTGTCATTACCTTTCTCCTTGGTTTGATATCTCAGATATTTTCTTTTCCTTGGCATATATACAACAGTGCATCGAAAACATTCGAGTTTATAACTTGAGGCTATATTGTCAGCCTCTAGATAATTATTTTTGAGCGATATATATTCCTGAGCATTGCTCTGGGTTATTTAGAAATGTGTCTCAAGACAGATCAGACAACAGATCAATAATTTGATCCTCACTTGATCCCTGTGAGTGTGTACTGTGGCTGGTGTGTTCCATTATGACTGATATCAACACAGAATTAGACTCGTCACGGAACACTGTGCAGTCCCTGTAGTGTGTTATATTAATTACATGAATTTAGACATTATTTAGAATTCAATTGCAAAACAAAACATCCCATAAAGGGCTGAGGATAGCCAAAATATATGACTATCGCTACTGATGTTGCTTCTGTTGTTGTTACTACTACTACTATGACTACTACTACTAGGTGCTGTCTGCACCTGGCTCTACCACCCACATGAACATTGTAACATTGTTTATACATTTTTGATGCACATATTTTTTGTTAATGTGTACTGAGCTTACAGCTGTATATACTAATTAAAGTTAGTGAAAAAAAGATATGGGCCCCTATCTTGCACCCGGTGCAAGGTGGCGCAAAGCACAACGCAGAGCTTATTCTAATCTTACACCCAGTTAGTGGCGCATTTTTTAAACTTTTATTAAACCTTGCGCCCAGGGGTGTGGTAATTAGCAACATATGGTGTGGTCTGGCGCATAATCCAAAAAACACTATCTTACACCCTCTAAAAATCATTACGCCACTGACCAAGAAAAACCTGGTCAGTGGTCTAGTGAAAGACGCATACAAAGCACAGCACATCAGATAATAGACGAGTGCAGATGCGTGTAGGCTATACTCTGCTAGTCACAAACAGGTTTTAGTAAAGCATGGTTTAGAACAACCTTTTTGCGCCAAGTGCCCGATGTTTGATCACATAATCGCGCCATTAAATTAGTGAATGTGGACTGGCCACACCTTTAATGTCTATAAACTTTACGCCTTTGACCATCCGTTTCTGATCGCCAAAACAAAAAATGAGCTCTCTCATCCTGTTTGTATTCACATACTCCACTAATGGGAAACACACAGGACGGGAGCTTAGAGTGAGGAATCGCATACATTTCCAACAATTGATATAACCATATTTCAACCATGCATTAGGATATTTCACACGCAGATACTTAAGCAATATAGCACGAGTGAGAGTGGGGTTGGTCATGGATATTTCCACGGGTGTTGTTCGGCCGTAGCCACGAGGCCGGAGGCCGAGTGGTGCAGGCAACAACAGCCGTGGGAATATCCATGACCAATCCTACGATCCGCGAAAGTGCTATATTGCTTTTTATACAACAATTCTACAACAAACTAAATAATCTGAAAACACCCCATTATTGTTTAAAAATGTTAATTTCGACATCGTTCTTACGCATCAAAAATAGTTCCCTTTTCAATAGACAGCATCTTGGTTGCTAGGTAACCAACATTCCAGATCCCTTGTTACGGGTCTTGGTGGTTTACATTGTCTTCTTGAAAGAAATGTTGAAAGTCGGGCTGAAATCACATTCATATCTAGGTTTGCTGAATGCATGTTACAAGGACAATGGGCCATGTCATGTAAGGCGGACACATTGTCTGCATTGCAGAACCACTCAACTTTATTAATTTATGGTGAATAAATGTTATATTACTGTGCACAGCCTGACGTGACGATGCTAGCACGTTAGCAGCGGTTAGCTAATTATGCTAACGTTAGTCTCCTCCAAGTGACAATCATATTATACACAATGCTGGCAATGCTAATTTAGCAACAATAAATAAAACAATTAGCATCCTCGTTTATCTTACTTACATTGAGTTGACTGTGTGGCTTAATCCACAGATGTGGTGAAGCACTGTTTCGTTATGGTTTGCTAAGGAGTAACCCATTGCTTGAAATAGTGGAGAGCTGGGATGAGAACATTGTGTCAAATCTTCGCATTGTATCGCATATATCGAGTGATTTATTATTAGCTGTGCAAAGTCTGAGTTGAAATGCCCTGGGATATTCCAACTCATGGAACGTCTCTCGGCCAATCAGAAACAAATAAATAGTTCCATAGAACCCAATTGTTGTATAATGTTGCTCATTGTGTTGTTTCCAATGGAGGGAAATAAGCAGGGAGATGAATACATCAAGACAAATGGCCCATAATATAACAAAACTGACCATGTAATACATGGGAAAACCAGTGTGATTTAGGACTGTTCATTCATAACTCATTATAAGTGTCCCCCAATTTAACTTCAAAGGCGAGCAGAAATATTTCCTTCCACAGTGCTTAAAATGTGTACGTGACCTACATGGCAAATTTTCATTTACTATTAAAAGCTTGTGATGATGGATGCACTTTTATTGAACCCTGCAGCACAATGTTCTTGTGGTGAAGTGCTGGTCTTATCCAATGTGCAATTATCACAGAGTGTCACACATTGTGTTCCTTTAGCTTTGGTGGTGCCACGGTATTGACAGACTACAGAGATGACAGTAATTGGGTGTTATGTGATGGCGGCAATACCCATGTGTGTCGTAAGCATCTTAACTAGGCCTGAGGGCTGTATAACAGGACCTGGCATCCCTGTGAAAACCACAGAGGTGAAACAAGACGTGCTTGTGTCGAGCAAAAAGGATTTGATTATCCCCTAATAAGCACTGCAGAGGCATTAGGCTTGATCATATGCCTGTGTGGTGTTCCATATGTGTGCAGTGTATCCTGTGAGTGTTAATTTGATTGTATATAATAAAATTCCGCTATAGGAGGAGGATTAGAAGAATAGATTTCTAATGCCAGCCTTGTAAATAAAGACAGGATGCATATGCCAGCAGGGTGCATAAGATACAGACAGGTTTTGTATTGGTGGGCAATCACTTGTGAGCCTTTGAGCTTAGGTACCCTGCATTAAGGGATGTAGGACCACTAACGATGCAGTCAAAGTTTAAACAGTTTTTAAAGTATATTTAAACTCTATTCAACTCCTGGTGCAATCAAGGTACAATATAAGTATATATATACTCTTTTGATCCTGTGAGGGAAATTTGGTCTCTGCATTTATCCAAATCCGTGAATTAGTGAAACACACTCAGCACACAGTGAATACACAGTGAGGTGAAGCACACACTAATCTCGGCGCAGTGAGCTGCCTGCAACAACAGAGGCGCTCGGGGAGCAGTGAGGGGTTAGGTGCCTTGCTCAAGGGCACAAGGTTCGAACTGCAACCCTCCGGTTATGCTCCTAAGCTGCCATGGCTGCTCCACTCTTTTGATCCCGTGAGGGAAATTCAGTCTCTGCATTTATCCAATCCGTGAATTAGTTGCAACACAGCACACAGCGTGTACACACAGTGAGGTGAACAGTGAGGGCCTGCATCAACAGGGGAGCAGTGAGGGGTTAGGTGCCTTGCACTTCAAACTGGTGCAACAACACAGGTCCCAGTCAGTGCTAACCAATGAGGCCAGTGAGGGGCACAAGGGTTCGAACCGGCAACCCTCCGGTTACAAGTCCGAAGCGCTAACCAGTAGGCCATGGCTGCTCCGTAGTATAGTATAAGTATAAGTATATATACTCTTTTGATCCCGTGAGGGAAATTCAGTCTCTGCATTTATCCCAATCCGTGAATTAGTGAAACACACACAGCACACAGTGTACACACAGTGAGGTGAAGCACACACTAATCCCGGCGCAGTGAGCTGCCTGCATCAACAGGGGAGCAGTGAGGGGTTAGGTGCCTTGCTCAAGGGCACTTCAGCCGTGCCTACTGGTCGGGGTTCGAACCGGCAACCCTCCGGGTTACAGGTCCGAAGTGCTAACCAGTAGGCCACGACTCCCGTAGTAGTAGTAGCAGTAGCAGTAGTAGTAGTAGTAGTAGTAGTAGTAGTAGTAGTAGTAGTAGTAGTAGTAGTAGTAGTAGTATATTCATAAATAAAGGCTACATAAAAAAAGAGAATGGTACTGCTACATAAAAAAAGAGAATGGTACTGCTACATACCTGGTTGAGGCGACAATTAAAACCTCTGCCTGTCTAGGTCAGAGGTTTTGCTGCCAGCGATGCCTGCCTATCCCTAGGAGGCACCAAAAATTATATAAAGCCCTGACCCACTTTAAGAGAACAATGGCACTTCTGCCACATTAACAACAGTAAAACATGTTTTTTTTTTAAGGCTTAAGGTTTTTAAAAGTGTTTTGCTTTTATATTGATAGGACAGTGGAGAGAAAGTGTGTGTGTGTGTGTGTGTGTGTGTGTGTGAGTGTGTTTTGGGGGGGTCCCCACAGCATTCAACTTTCAAAGAAACATGACCAGAAAATATTGTCCTTTTTTGGAGGAATGCTCAATATTCCCACACCACAGTAACAAAAAGGGAGGGAACATTCCAATGCTCTAGATACACAGACACTCTAAACACCTTTTTGAATATCAGTATAAAACAATCAATAAAATCAACATGAATATTGTTTCCTACCAGTGCATCCGCATCTATAGCCTAGCAGGTCATACTGTAGAGGATCACAATTTTAACTGACACATAAAACAATGTTTGCCACAGGGTGTATAACAACAGTGCAACAGATAATGATTAATAGATACATCCCTTAAGTGAATGAATAGTTAGTAAAAACATGCAGTGCTGTATGGTAAGCTTACAATGTAGCCTCTGTGTCCTCCATGCTTCATGCATTCTGTAAAAATTGAAATAAATGAAGCATTAAAACTCAAGTTGTGGGCATTAAACATGCTCTACCATCACTTCCGTTAGCTGCATGACAGGGGAGCTAACTCAAACCATATTAGGCAGCAGTACCAAGAGAGTATAACCTACAGCCACCAAACTTTTATCACTTCCTGATTTCAGTCATGTGACTTTCCCAGACTTGTGTTGCAAAGGACCCCACAATAACATATGCATAACACACAAATTTAGACCTAGCTACATTCCCATTCAGAGCCTGCTCATATCATGTCCATGTTCATATGCATCCTGCATATAACTGGACCCATTAGTTATTCATTCATACACTACAGAGTACAGACTGAACATATTAACATTAAAAGTCTACTGATGAAAATGATCAATTGATGTGTCATATTTATTACAAATATCTAACCTACTAAATCTACAAAGAATGTAGATGAGAGATGATATTTATCATGCAAATGATGCTTTCATTAAAACTCAGGTCAGGTCATTGGAACACAAGCTTATCACTGATTTTGCATGTTTACTGAAAAAAAAAAAACATTTCAAATTGCCACCTCGCAAATTTCTTTCAGAACCAGACACATGCATTAGTGTGTTATTTAGATAAGCATGCGGAAAGGTCTTTTTTCATATCTCAAAAGCTCAAGGTATTCACTCTTAATCATGGATGGAAAAGTCCCATACCGTATAATTAGCTCTATCTTCAGCATGTGGGAATCTGGCTTTAAAAGACGCCATTCCATCAGCTTAGGAGACAGGCTATCAAAGTGGCAGGAAGGGTAAAGATACTTCAAAAGAGCAGGCAATTAGTTATGGGTGATAGGTGTTAGCGACTGAAATACATGTTTTGGTTTAGTCAGAATGTTAAGGGGAAAAAATAATGTCAGAAATAACTATTTATTAATTTAGAATTTTAAATGATAACCTTTCACCATGGCTCATCATGTAGCCTATTATTTGATTAAGAAACTGCTAAAAAAAATCACACTGAAAAATAAATAGAAGAGAATTAGTTAACCTCAAACTATATAATCCATGATTTTGTGGTCAGCCAGCGCCGTACTAATTCAACAGAACCATACATTCTGTTTCCAGAGCATATGCTTTATCTGTCTATGATCTGCAGCGTGTCTCATGAGCCTACTCGACGAGTAGATTGCTGGTCCACGGAGCCATGTATTTCAATTATGTCCGGCTTCTGTCTGTTAATTTGCGGCACCATTGAATGATATTATGAAACCGCAGACCGAAAGAAACATAAACTAAATATTTCCCCGATCAGAAAATACTTCTTAATGTGGCGTCATCAAATATAAAGGCATAACATTAGGTGGCAGTGATATGAGTGCTCATTCAATGTGTGTGCGCTTCTGCGCAAGTGAAAATGAAAAACCGAGCCACTGTGGAGATAACATGGGTAGGCCCTAGGCTAGAAGCAACGATATTTAAACCAAAGAATGAAGTGGATTCCTGTAACTGTTCATGAAAACAGCATTGCAATTGGATAGCCTACTGCACGAAAGAATTTAAATTGTCACTTGTTGCAGGCCTAACAGAGGTGAATATGTAGCAAGCCTATGGCGATGACCGCTTTAAAAAGCTTTTATTTCACTCGTATCGCCAGACTGAACGCAGAATGTGGGCTGTTGCGCAAAGAGAGAGGGAAATGATAGGCATCTCCGTTAACCAAAAGCTAGTTTTTCTAACATCTCCATTATGAACGTGAAATATGTCTCCATGTAGGGTAGTGTCAAGCAGGTAGGCTAATCATATGCAAGTAGCCAATGTTTACGTCACCTAGCTGAGTTTTAGTAAGACTGCTTGCTTGCTTGTATTTATGTCCCTCCCAAAGTACGTTAAAATGGTTTGTTTAACAGCCAGAATGTCACAACTTTACCGTGGAGGAACCCCCAGGACCCCCACATATGATCTGCACCCCCTCTCAGAAAATCTTGCAATTAGAGCAAAAAAATCGCCATAAACAGCTTTCTTATTTTGTTACTCCCAACTCTGTTGAGAATACATGTTTTTGAGAGCACAAGGCAGAGAACAGAGAATGAATAGTGATTTAAATTATATTATTGCATCCATTTCAACAGTTGCAAAGTTGTGGAAATAGGCAAAGTGTTTTTGTTGGATGTAAGGAACTAAAGGTCTGTTCAAGTCCTATGATCAACCATGGATAAACAGGAAAAATACAAAATACTTGTACTTTTGAATACTTAAGTATTTTTTTAAAGCAAGTACCTCTGTTTTTCAACTTAAGTAAAAATCTGATTTAGAAAGCTGCATATACTGTGCATGTGTCCTTCACCAAAGCCTTTCTGCATACCTGCATATACTGTGCATGTGTGAAGACCCACAATGTATGCCTTGCTGTGCATGATTAGCTTGCTGTAGATATGCATCTTAACTATGTGACAAGTCCCCATGAGAAATAACAGTGGATATTGCAGGAGGGAGGGTCTTAATGTAACCTATTGTCCCTCAACAAACATCTAATTATGCTGTGAGCTCCAAACTCCAATTATTGCTGTCTTTAAGAGATTAATGTCCTTAATTTCATCTTACTTGAGTTTGGTTGGCCCTTCAGGATGACCACTGAGGTCTGTATCCTTTGGCAGTTGTTTAATATTTCATTACCCTCACATATACACACACACACACATTCCTACACACACACACACACACACACAGTCACACGCACGCACACACGCACGCACGCACGCACGCGCACACACACACGCACGCACACGCATTAACTCGCAGTATCTTATCTGAAACAATGCAAAGGCCTCAGAACCGTGTTTAAAACATGAGACATGCCATGTAGAATTAGTAAATGTTTACACTATTGTATTGTAATGTGAATGCATTCGTCGAGGTAAAAGATAATACTGTAATAGAAATGCACATATCATCTTTCCATGCCACTGAGATATGCAACAACTTGTGAAGAAAATGTTATATGTGCATTGAAATGATTTCTGTCAGTAAATTGCTGGTGTTGCATTCTCTGTAATGATATTAGTTTGCTTGTTAAACACCTTACTGATGGCTGTGAAAGGAGCTAAGGAAATACATAAAGCCAGAGAGGGCTCAATGAGATAAACGATGGGACTATTATTATATTACCTGCAAATAAGGCTGCACTAACCAAGTTCAGGGTAACAAATGCATTTATATCTCCCGCTACCTTCTTCTCTCCAACACTTTATTCACTGCTATTCACAGTTCAAAATGACCTCATGTTAGGTTTTAACTGCAAAGCTGCAGTTAACTGCAAACTAAGGTCATCTCTGAGTACTTTAATAGCTGTAATTTGGATTTGAAACCAGAGATGATATGATCTCACAAATAGACACCTATCTCTCTGCACATTCACTGTTTAATTGTAGTGATTTTACAACATGATGCTGATAAATATGCTTCCACTGTATCGAATACACACAATATGCCTTATGAGCATACTATCGTTTTTGTCCCTCTATAACAGTCCATTGAAGTGCATTTTTTACTTGCTACCACCAATCAATGAAAGTGTAAGTTTGTTTGCTTGCATATTTTATACACACACCTGATATTGTTTAGTTCTGCTTATAATGGAAGGTATAAAAAAGGAAAAAGCATGCTACTGTTGGGGTCCTCCTGATCACTGCAGTTCAGCTTCAAGACTGGTTGCTTGTACATTACACTTTATAAGTGATAAGATCATGTTTTCTTACACACCTTCACTTTGTCCTCTACATTAATCCATCAGTTTCCACTGTCTTAAATACACACAAGCCCTGTCATAATATTATCCCGTCAAGTGTGTGTGTGTGTGTCCAGAGCTCAGCTCAATAGTCTTTGAGAAACTTTTCAAAGAGAGTGGCCCTGGTGTTCATGAGAAGTGTGCTGTGCTGTCATCTCCTTTTTTGTGTCTGTGTCCACTGGACCCTCATCAGCAGCCTTGACCTCTGACCCCATCTACCCCGTCTGTCAGCGGGCAGCATGCTCTGTCTCTGCCCAAAACCAGCTGGTACACACACCAAACAAGCCCACCTGTCCAGATGGGGGACACACACTGCCACTGTTCCCTGGCCCCGAGCACACACATGTCACAGTGCTCAGCCTGTTCCACGGCCTGCTTTCCAGCCTTACTCTACTTCCGAGTTACCCTCCACACAATGCGTACAATGTGAAAATGTGGCTTTTATGGAAAAAATAAAGATTTTCCAGAAACAGTCCATATACTGTCTGCAGATATGCCACCTGGCAGATCAAAATTGCTGGAGTGATTGAGCCATGCAGAGGTCATTACCGCAGATGTAAGCATACTAATGACACCGGTGGGTCAGCTATGCAGACAGATGAGGATTTTCTCAGCACAAGAATTCCTTTGTGATACCGTTTCCATGAAATTTAAAAAAAAACACAGACAACAACCTCTCATTTATTATCAACTTCTGCTATGTTTCTCTGGATGTTAAATACACCACTATATATTACTCAACCAATTTCTGCTAAAGTGCACCAATGAGTTAGCAGATATTATCAGGCCTGCTGCCTATTTGCATTGCATGGTTTTGCAGCATGGTAGCCGTAGATATTCGGTATGTCGATTCAAATTAGTGCCGATCATGTTGTGGCTCCTTTCAGGTCACAGGGATTCAATGCAAATCAATCTCTTAAAATGGTCTCTTTTAACCCCCCCCCCCCCCATAGTTAGCAACCAACTTGTCATTGCTGAATTTAATTCATGCACAGTTCACTGCTGCTGACTTGGAGAACTTGGAGCTGAACTTTGTGGACTAGCCTAAATACTGTACGCTTCTTCCGAGAATCAATTTCACCCTCCTGCATGATTAGCTCCGCCGACTCTCACTGGATCTCAGACGGTTCAGATGAGCGAAGGCAGGCGCCATGCTTCTGAAGTTCTTCCCAGGCTTACCCAGGGCAGTGGCTGCTCTCCACCGTGACCAATGGACCAGCCATCTCCAACCCCCCAAGGTACGGTACCACATTTGCAGTGAATAGAAAAACAGCTCACGGCTGGAGCATTTAGAGTTCTCTATCTCCTGAGCCGCAAGTGGGAAATTAATATCTCAGATATTGGTTCTTGTTTTCTATGGGCTTGTTAACAGTGTATCGCTGTTGCACTCGCTAGTCACAAAACATTTCCTCACGCTCACTTTTTCCCAACCATCATCAACCCACCCAACTATAAAATCTGTGTTTTAGGGGTCAAGAAACCCCTTGGTATTAATGTACTGGTCTCTATAGAGAGATGGAGCCTAATGTCTGACCAGACATCCTGACTGCAAACTTGTAAAAATGCTGTTGACCAGATAAGACAGGAAACGTGCATTGAGTCAGCATAACATCTGTTCTGTCCTGCCCACGACGGACCTTCCTGCTAATCGATGCCATTGATCAGCCCCAGGAAGGTTTACATGGCGAGGCAGGGGCAAAGGAGGATCCATAAATTGATATGTAAACCTCTCTGTGAAAACAAAGGAATTGGGAAGGTATCCAAACCGGGCACCTCAGAATGCATCTATAATTCCTGGTTACAAACTTGCATTCAGAGATTACCTTCCTTATCCTGATACCTATCCAAGTGAAACACTTAAAGATGCTATATTATCAATTACAGCCTATCGCTTTCAAACTCATTTAAGCCTGCAGTACTGACAGACATCACTGCAAAGTATCCCCACTTTATCAAGGTCTTCATTAGGAAAGAAACGCTTCTGCTCAATATTTCATTATTCATACAGTACATAAAATGACTTTTGTATAAGTATATATACTCTTTTGATCCCGTGAGGGAAATTTGGTCTTTGCATTTATCCCAATCCGTGAATTAGTGAAACACACTCAGCACACACAGTGAGGTGAAACACACACTAATCCCGGCGCAGTGAGCTGCCTGCAACAACAGCGGCGCTCGGGGAGCAGTAAGGGGTTAGGTGCCTTGCTCAAGGGCACTTCAGCCGTGCCTACTGGTCGGGGGTTTGAACCGGCAACCCTCCGGTTACAAGTCCGAAGCGCTAACCAGTAGGCCACAGCTGGTTCCCTAATATTCACATCAGACAATCATCATAACTATATTCTTGGATTTTTCATACCATACCTTACATACTAAAATATTATGCCACCCAACAAACATCCCTGAAAATTAGTAGAAGTTTTGACAGCCTGCTTTTGCTGCCTGCTGCTGCATAAAAATGAAACAGTCAATAAGAGTTGTCGGCCTCTTAACACATCCATGTTAAAGGCACACTATGCAGGTTTGTTAGCTTAATATGCAAGTTTTTTAGCTTAATTTACCTTAATTTAACAGCTTCAGAGTCATTGGAAAGGTTATATGACTTTTTTCGGGTTGAATGGTGCCGTCACTTCCCCTATTTGAACAACTGTGGGCAGACGGCCTCAGTGTCAGGAGGTATAACGAGTGTAACGAATTGCTTTACTGCATTCAAATAAACATACACGCCAGGCACCGGCTAGAAAAAGGTGCGACGGAGTTTCTCAGACATTCCCCTCATGACAGAGCCAGCGAAAAAAAAAGCAAAACCGAAAAAACAGTAAGTAAATTGCCAATACTGCATAGTTTACCTTTAATGATCAAAACAGTTGAAGATTATAAAAAACATTCCAGCAAGTTTTGGGTAACATGACCTCTCTAAAGTCAAAACGCTGTTTATACTGAACTCCAAAGGCCTGGCATCTGATCAATATTCTATCCTGCATCGCTAATCTAATAGCTCTTTGGTCATAGCCCTCTGACTTTAAAGCACAATTTTACAATGTAGCATAAACCTTACTGCCTTTCTGCTGCTGCAGCGCGGCACTAACTGCAGGCCTGTATTATGCATAAGGAGCGTGATTAGCCTGTATAATGCCTCTCCCTGTGCTGTGCTGTAAGTGGAAATGATTGTTATTATTTGTTTGGCTCTGCTTTCACACAATCAGACTAAAACACTAATCACAGCCCAACAGCAGGGAGCCTCAAGAACACTATGGATCACATCCAGGACACCCTAAGTGGAGTCCCACAGCAACACCACAGAGGGGGGAAAAGGGACCTATTGTCTATACTGTGCTATCAGTCCTGAATTTAGGGGGGATTGGCCCAGTGTTAATTGGCTCTCCATGGACATGGTTTGCCTGTTGTTGCACAGGAAAACAATTTCCGAGCAAAGCCATGTGAACCCCATTCCACACAAACACACACACTGTTCGATATTTTAGTCATCAGGCTAATTATGCTCTCATTGAATGTGTGGAGAGATTAAGGCTTCGGTTGAGGGCGACCAACAGGGACATTAACTGATGGCTGAGGAGTCAGGAAGGACTGCCTGTCTGCTGCCCGACGTGCTCACTGGCTCTTAATTGAAAGATGTGCTATGCTGCATCGGCCCTGCCAATGTTTCTCTTTACCAGGTGCCGGCTCTGAAATTTTGAGGGGGAAAAAAGGAAAAGGAAGTCTTTTCTAAAGCTCCCTTCTTTGGTGTGCCCACTTGAGAAATCCCTCCTGGAGAAAGGCTTGAGTGTGTGAGGGAGGGAGAGAGAGGAAGGGAGGGAGGGAGGCGCTGTGCCATGAGTTGCAGTAGCTTGTAGTATTTCCTCTGTCAGGGAAAAAAGAAACTGGTCAAGTGCTTATCAGACTTATCAAATGGAAGATAAGCACATTCATTTAAATGCCTGCCTATTTGCTCTCTCTTTCTGTTGGTGTGTGTGTGTGTGTGTGTGTGTGTGTGTGCGTGTGCACGCGCGTGTATGTGTGTGTGTGTATGTGTGTGTGTGTAGAAAGGTATAGAAAATGAACTAGACTACATTTCCGGCGGGAACTGCGAAAGTGTGCTTGCCCTGGTCCGGTCACCAACGTGAGCAGACAGTGACATACGCTATGCTGAACCTGGCTTGATCCAAGCATTCTAACAGTGCCTTTCAGTGTTGGAGCAGTGGCAATACCTCAAAAGCTCTATTCAACTATTGCCTTATGGGTGAATGCGTTCGTTGGATTTACCTGTGGCCTGCCTTCAATTTAGCTTCTATGACTAAAATCAAATCAATAAAATAAAACAACAGCAGTGATTGGCTGCAAAAATAAATAATGTCATGCGTCTTGCACCTCTCAAACTGGGCTATCAGGTAACCTAGAGAAAAAATTTAAATTATGAAATATGACTAAGGCATTAAAATGCTGCTTGTTTGTCAGGATACTTTTTCACTGATTTATTTAAAAAATATGAGCTATGAGTGTGAATGTTATATATTCCATCCCCTAATTCTGTTTTACTGGTTTATTTGACAAATAATCTATATGGATTTGCTCTATAAAGACCTTATGTCTGTTTGGGATTGTTTTGAGAGCCTATTGATGTATCTCAGAATAAAGGAATGTCCACAACATTAGTGATGTTTTTTTTTGTGTGTGTGAATGTATTTTACTTAACTCATTGAATGTAGCTGGATACTCGTGTTTAGCAACACCGTATTTTGTGTGGCCCAGAACGACCCAGTGGATCATGAAAATGTGCCAAAATTCACATTCCTTGCTTGTTGTTACATTAATCCCAGATTGCCACTTATCTGAGATGTAAGAGTTCAGTATAGGTTTAAGGTCTGGGGCAGGGATTTGACATTCTGTGACTTCTTCATTGAGGGCTTGCTTAGCAGCACTGTCCGCTTTCTCATTTCCCCTCAGACCAACATGGCCTGGGACCCAGCAAAAAACTACACTCAAGTTCTGGTTCTTTAGACGTTCTAGTTGATCAAGCTCAGCTTTGGTTGTACTTTTTGCGTGACATTAAAGCCTACTGGAAAGATTTTTAAATGCAATTTAATTGAATGCAATTTACTTTTACGACACGCCCACCTGACGTCATCTTCGCGAGCAACTTACACCTACTGACCGGACGTTTTAAAGTTGGAACGGTGTCTCTGTCTCAAAGGGCCTAGGCGCTAAAGCTGACAAAAAATTAGGGAGACGGGAAAAATAATAAAACTTAAGAAGAACAATAAGTGTGCTGCTTTGCAAGCACACTTAATAATAAAACTTAAGAAGAACAATAAGTGTGCTGCTTTGCAAGCACACTTAATTACCGTTTGTGTTGTATGTGTCTCTAGCCATATACTCTATGTTTTGACCAAAACATTTGTGTTGTGACAATAGTAAATATGCACTCATACTCCAAAGATGTTCTAAAAATAATAATAATAATGTTCTGTTATTTTCCCTCTGGACTCTCTGGAATAGTGCACCTTCAGCTTTCCTTAATGGAAAAGACTGAGCTGGAGCAAGTGGAATTGTCAGAATAAGAGACAGGTCCCCCTGAAAACCATAATCCTCAATCAAACACAAGAGCATGACAATGATTGCCCATGTTCTGAACAAACTTTGAACAGAATGACTGCCTATTTCATCTAATTAAAATCGAGGGTTTACAGAGATTGACTGTTTTTAATGAATGTCCCTCTCGTCCTGGAGTAAGGATAACAGGGTAACGAGACTGCATTCCAGGGCGTTGGCCCACAATCTGCCGATTAATTTTTTGTCAAATGATTCTTTCACACTTGCACTTTTGATATAATCTAAATAGCCATTTTAAATCTGTATGAATGTATTATTGCTGTAAAAACAAACCTCTTGTTTCAGATTGTACAATCAATGAAACAAACTTATTAGGTTTTGCAGTTATAGCATCTACTACCCAGCTCTCTCACACACACACCACATTACTGGCTTAAACCTACACATTGATTGGCAGTAAATTATGGTGGATTGTCAACAGCACTCAATCAAGGTATAAAGTGACACTTCAGAATATGAATCTGCCCCCCCACCCCTTCAGGCCACCCATTACTGGACCTGCTCTTATTCTGGTTAGAATGATGCTTATATGCATTCGTATGAAGAATAATTTGGTTGGAGGCTTGACAGCATCCATCTTGCGTAGTCTTAAAAAACAGCAGCAGATAAAAAACACACACAAGCCCCTTGTGAGATTCTTTTTCTTTCCTTTGAGGAGAGTCCCCTCACGATCAGTGGGAGATTTGGAGCAGCTCGTTGGGCTCAAACTGGCTCCATGAAAGAGCCGAATTACAGGAAGGAGTCCCAAAGGGATCTCGCTGGGACGGAAGATGTTGTGAATCACCATGGTGATTGTGTTCCTGGGGATTTGAGCCCCCACTCTGGCGCCTCATTCAGATGTATGAGTCTATAAAGACTTAAAGGGTCAGAGAGAAAATATGAACTACTGTCTGGTTTAGTTCAGTTAGTGCCTGTTAGACAATACAAGCAGGAGAAGAGAGGACACAGTCAAAAGGTTTACTTTAAAAGAAGTTTCTAAAAGCAAGTAACTATGACGTGTTCACCATGTTCAAAACAAAACGCATAGAGCTGGATTTAAGAATTTGAAAGGAGCTTGCTTTTGCTGAAAAAGAAAGTCAATCAATAGTGTGGTGTGGCCAGGATACTGAATCTTGCCCTGTCATGCACTCCGGTCTGTAATGGAATTCTACTTTACTAGTGTGTATGTCAATGCAGCCGCAGGCCCCATGAGAGAGAGACAGAGCGCAGTGGGTCAGTAGAAAGTGACCTGTTCTGGGATCGTCTCTGCGCTATGCTCACATGAACCATCTTAAAGGACCAGGAAGAAATAAAATGCCCACCCCCTCCTCCTCCTCCTCCACACACACACACACACACACACACACACACACACACACACACACACACACAGAGGCCATTAACTACCACTGCTTCAGTGTAAGTATGATACACTGCAGTGGATTCCTCCCATAATGGCACCTACATTAGGGGAGAAGATGACAGGGCTGATTTGTAGCCGGTGTTTTCCGAGCTCTGGTGGGGGGGCTCACCATGTAGCGACGCCGAGCCTGTGGATATTACACACACCACTCACGCGCGTCTCCCAGGCAGCATCCACACAGCTCCCTCCCAGGGTGTCCAACGCTCTCCGGGGGGACATTCATGCATGTGCTCCTGTCACTGTTTCGTGCATCCTTGTAATCTGTAGTGCATGCATTGCACACTGAAAAAACAATGGCAAAAGGAGTGGGGGTGGGGGGTGAAGAAAGACTTGTGACAGATAATACCCAAACATTGAGGTAACCTTAACAAGCCACATTAATGTTGTATAAGTATAAGTATATATATATATATATATATAAGTATATAAATTTGGTCTCTGCATTTATCCCAATCCGTGAATTAGTGAAACACACACAGCACACACACAGTGAGGTGAAGCACACACTAATCCCGGCGCAGTGAGCTGCCTGCATCAACAGCGGCGCTCGGGGAGCAGTGAGGGGTTAGGTGCCTTGCTCAAGGGCACTTCAGCCGTGCCTATTGGTCGGGGTTCGAACCGGCAACCCTCCGGTTACAGGTCCGAAGTGCTAACCAGTAGGCCACGGCTGCCCAAATGTACCTCTGTACCTCTGCAAGCATCATATAATTTTTGCATATCATAGCACAAACACTCACCTGGCAAATCTACAAATACTAGTGCAGTGCCCGTTCAAACATGCTATTCCTGTATCCCAATTACATGCCTGCAGGTAGGCCTGCTTTAAAAATAGGATGATAGGGAAAAACATAATTCCAGGTAAGCATTCAATAATGAATAGGCCTACAGATAATATAATAATATAACTAGATGTACCGCAGAGCGGTACAAAATATGACCGCCGCCCAGTCCAGCACATTTTTTCCACAAAAATAAATCACGCTGAAAGGCCTATATGATTCTAACTGTCTCACTAAATTGCATTATCCACACTCAATTCTCACTGGTATCTGCTAGACAACAAGTACCAAAACATGATTAGTTCATAGATTTCACATGTAAAATTAATTTTATACAACCCCACCCCCATCTTGCCTGTCTTGTGTGCGTGCTTGTGTGTTTGCCTGCGGATGTGTGTTTGTGCATGTGCATGCATGCGTATATATGTCTACTGTGTGAGTATGTGTCATACGTATGATTACTGTGAATGTATGTGTGTGCGTGTGTATCTGTTTATGCACATGTGTGCACATGGAATGGGTTAACATGACCCCTGGAGGCAAACATACGGAAAAAATTGGTCATCCTAGGCCCTACGGTTCTCAAGATATTCACAGAAAACTGTGTCTGCCCTACCCTCCTTTCGGGGGGTCCAGTACAGCGGGGGGGCTACAGATCAAAACGAAAAACGATGGTTCCATGCTATCCAAGTAGGGTTACATGCCCACCAAATTTCGTGTACCCCGGGAGGCCCCTGGAAAAAAAAATTTGACCAGGGGGGAGGGCCAGGCAGAACATTTACCTAACCTAAATATCGTACAGTCCCTTAGGACCTTGCAGTTGGAATTGTCGTTTGCTTATTCAAAGTCTAAAGACAGTCCAAAGTAGCCTGGGCTATTCATATAAGTGACATCACACTCTGCCTGCCACTCGTTGCTTTTGTTGCTGGTTATGGTGCATTTATGGCACACCGAAAATATGCTCCAGCACATCATTTTTTACGTCATTTTGAAGAGCCACTGCATAGCCTACCTGTGTGTGTTGGCGTGTTGTTGCAAAATCCGCGGAGTTCACTTTATTGTTGAGGTCAGACATGTTAACCAGAGATGGGAAGTAACAAAGTAAAAATACTTCGTTAGGCTACTGTAGGCTACTCAAGTAGATTTTTCAGATATTTTTACTTTACTTTACTATTTATTTTTGAGGCGACTTTTTACTTTTACTCCTTACATTTTAACACAAATATCGGTACTTTCTACTCCTTACATTTTACAAAATTGGCTCGTTACTTTCAAATAATTTCACTACCGTTATTACTTTTCGCGTCATCAATAGCGGATGGGCACTTGACGCACCACTACAAGATGACTCGACAGATTTGGGCGGCATTCATTCGCGGCAAATCATTGCAGATTGATGGCAGTAACGTTAACGTTAGTAGGCTAATGCCCTCCTCCTCTCCTCGCCTTTGGTGCTTCCCTAACTTCTAACTGCAGTGTAGCCTACATCATTAGCAATATGCAGCATTTGGGTCTTGAAGAGGGATATAGTGGAGGCTAAACGCAAGTAAGCATTTATCCACCTCTTATTAGAGTTTATCCACCTCTCAAAAGAGTTTATTCACCAATTACAACTGTTAACATTTAAAAATCACACTGTATTATCCACAATAACAATATGTACACTCATCAACCGCTTAATGCCACTTGTATTGTTATACACATTGGGCAATAGCCTCCACCATCATCAAACATGTTCTGAATGCCTTTTCTAAAAATCTCATACCGCATGGCGCAGTCCACCTTACCGTGATCACAGAACTCATAGTTTACCCACCTCTTATTTTACCACTACATTCCTGGTCTTGAAATATTCACAGGAATCCATAGGAATTAAATATTCATGTTGTTTTATCCAATATTAGTTGTGCATAGGGCATATTAGTTAGTATGGTCTAAAGTACTCATTTTTTATTCTATATTGATCTACTTTTGCACACAGCTTCGCAAGACCTGGTCCTAAGGCTCAGTTGTGTTTCTAAAATCATATCAAGTGACCTAGAGGGCTGAAATGTGGTCAGTTCAGAGATGCTTGTTATCCGGCAGAAAAACAAAAAAATATATTCTAGGCTCTGTAACTCTGTGCCAGTGCTTCCTAAGAAACTACAGGATCTTAGTTTTCTAAAGATGTCCAGCATTTGATTGGTGGTAAGCCAAAAGAACACACTGCCCTCTGAAGTAGGCAGTGCAATGTTGGGGGGGAAAGCCTAGAAATGGCCCAACAGGTTATGGGAAGATTTAAAAAGAGAGACTCTTGCACTCTAGTAATATTTGTGTGGTCCAGGTACTTTTGCATAAAAAATGGTTGTCATTCACAAGACTACTTTTACTTTTATACTTTAAGTAAATTTCCAAGCCTGTACTTTGTTACTTTTACTTGAGTAAAGAAATTAAATCAGTACTTCTACTTTTACCAGAGTATTTTTTAACACAAGTATTTGTACTTATACTTGAGTATGGGAATTGAGTACTTTTGCCATCTCTGATGTTTCTATCCTACTACTACGCTAGGTCGAAGTACTCCCAAGTGCTATTGTGCCACACATTGTAGTTCTCCTGTTTATTAAGCTTGGAAAATCGCCACGCTTCATGTTGCGTGGCCGTGGACATTTCTATCAACTACTCGTGCAACTGTATTTAAGTCGGGAAAACGTGGATGTTTTTTTACTTCTCACGGCTAGTTACGGCAAAGCCCGCTAGCATAGCAACATGCTAACACAGTCCAGCCGCAAGACCAGAGCGTTTGAGTGCACGTGAATCCGACCGCGGAGAGGTATGACTCAACCTCGTGAAAGTTAAGGTAAGAACATATATTACTATTGACATTGGGTGGCGTGTTCCTTTAAACACTGATCATTTTCTCAAAACTGTCTTCTCAGTTTTCATTCATGTCACTTTCATTGCATTCTAATCTCTATTTATCCTCTACCTTGTTCAATATTTGATTAGCAAATAAGATCAGACAGCTGCTTGCTTTTTTTTGATAAATTCTCAAAGGGTGGTTGTGAGAAAAATGGCTGGTCTGGAATAGTGTTAATTTTGTCACCTATTTTTAATTTAGTCTTAGTCTTAGTCTTGTGACGAAATTTCCTTTTTAGTCTTTGTCATATTTAGTCATTCAAATATCATTTTTGTTAGTCAAGTTTTAGTCAACTAAAAGTCTCGTCATTTTAGTCTAGTTTTAGTCAAAAGAAAACTAAAGCTATTGTAAACCTTGATATGTTCAGGAGGAGGTTCTCTGGATAAGGATTCACGTACAAACGAGTTCGAACTGAAAAGCGTGTTTATTCACCAGCCACCACGCCAAATCTCCCTTTTTCTCTTCAACCTTGCCACCTCCTCTCTCCCCGCTAAGCATTCTGGGCCTTGTAGTTCTGGCCAGGTATTACAGTTCTTACACTACTTCCCCCCTTCTGAAAATAAATTGTCCTCGTTTTAGATAATGCACATCAAACCTTCACACGGTCAAAAGTGTAACAAGTGAACTCTGTTTACAAACAAACACACACAAACCACAACAACAACAAAACCATCCAACAGAATGCAGTTATGCTGTATTCTGCCATGTAAGTAGGTTATACATCCTAGTCCATAGTGTAGTGTACCTATACTCATCCATACCTATTTTCACTATATCAGCTGGGTCAGTGAACAATTTAAGCGTAAACATACACTTATTTAACAAACACTTAATCCAGTAATCGGCACACTCCATCAGCTGAACAAAATACATGCCATATACTGTATGTGAACATTCAAAACAGTTGTTTTACAGAGAGTATTTAAGTGTCAACTCTAAAGCGTTGAGGAGGGCGCACCATGCGCCCACATCTGGTTCTCTGTTCCTGAGGGGCAATGACCGGTGTGTTTGCCACCAGGTCAAGGGCACTGTCCACTGTTGAGGAAGACGTAGGTGTGTTTGCCACCGGGTCAGGGGCACTGTCCACTGTTGAGGAAGACGTAGGTTCACTTGCCACAGTCTCACCGCTCTGATAGACATAGGGCCGTGAAGCTGAGAGTGCCGTGAGCTGCCGGTTGTGCACAGGAGTAGTGGCCAAGTTACAAGTCCATGGTGAACGGTAGGGCTTCAGGCGACATAGTGAACCACCTTTGGCTTTGCCCCTGGGTCCAGTTGGTCTTGTAGGTTGTAATCCACCCCAATTTCCCCTGGGGATGGGTCAAGGCGTTGCAGTACTTTGAAAGGTCCCGTCCATCTGGGAGACAACTTGTGTCTGGCAAGTGCTGGAAGATTAACCCACACAAGGTCACCTGCTTCATAAGCATTGTGCCTCATGTGGCGGTCATAGTAATACTTCTGTTTAGCACCTGCGGCCGCTATGTTGTCTGCTACCATATTAAATGCAGAATAAAGTCTGTGTCTCACAGCCGTGGCGTATTCACCAGGCGTTCCAGGTGTAGCATTTGTCGCTGTTGGCAAGTCCCCAAGAATGATATCTGCCGGCAAACGAGCTTCTCTACCATGAGTCAGAAAGAAAGGAGTGTGGTTAGTTGATGAATGCACACTTGTATTATATGCAAACTCAACATGGCGTAGATGATCATCCCATTCACCCCCTTTGGTGTAGAGGAACTTGGCTAACTGGTCTTTAATAGAACGGTTAGCTCTTCTACCATACCATCTGACATGGGATGATAGCGCGTTGTCCGTGTCTTGTGGATTCCTAGGTGTGTGCATAACTCTTTGACCAAATCTGAGTCGAACTGGCGTCCCTGATCTGTGTGCAGACTCAGTGGTACCCCATGTCTACTAATGTAGTCCTCAAACAAGCATTTCGCAACGGTCGTTGCTTTTTGGTCCGGTAGAGCAAATAAATCCATGTACTTTGTGAAGTAGTCCATTATAACTAGTATATAACGATTGCCCTTGTGACTGAGTGGCAGTTCCGTCAAGTCAGCGGCAATCTTTTCAAAAGGCTTAGTTGTCATTATGTTTTGCATTGGGGCCTGCTGGTGTGGAATCTGCGGCTCATGCGTGCCTCACATGCAGTACATTGGAGGCACCACTGAGTAATGTCCCTGCTCATGTGTGGCCAATAACAACGGGTTACTGCATTTTGTAATGTTCTTTTGCAGCCAAAATGTCCAGCTAGGGAATGGCCATGTAACATCTTAAAGACTTCATTCTGCAACCTAGTCGGGACCACCACTTGACAGACAGGGTCACCTGGTGGGGGTCTGACCCTACGACATAATATAGAATCCACAATGACCAGTCTGGGAAACTCTTTCCAGTAGTGACGTAACTCAGGCAGCTCACACTTCAGCTGTGAAAAGGGTGGTCTACTGTCACTCAAGACCCATAATGGTGACTGTTTTCAAGACAGGGTCTTCCTTTTGAGCATCCTGAAGAGTTTGTCTGTTCAGGTCAAACCAGAATGATTCACTGGGTACAGGATTCGCCACAGCAGGCTGTACTGACAAAGTCAACGGTAGGTTCTGGTGATGACTGACAATCTGCAGGACTGACAATCTGTGTTTGTGCTGAAACTGAGTTCACATGTATGGTTTCTCTTATAGGCATACTGTCTTCACCCCCTTGCATGGACGCCGCTGATAAAAGAGTCCGCATTGCAGTGTTTGAGACCTTGCTTGTGTTCAATTGTCCAGTCATATGGGTCTATCTCCAGTGCCCATCTTGCCCTGCGTCCAGTTGGATCACACAATCCAAGGCCATTTTTCTCAGTCCTAGGAGAGGTTTGTGGTCTGTAATGATTCGAATGGATGGCCTGAGAGATACTGGCGAAATGTCTTATGGACCACACAATGGCCCACAGCCCCCGATCAAATGTTGACCATCGCCTCGGTGGATGTGAGGGTATGACTACCATAGGCAATGACGCAGTTCCTTGCTGTTCGCCTTTAGCTGTGACAGCACACATCCAATAGATATATTAGAAGGCGCCAGTGAAAAGCAAGAATTCTTTAGAGAAATCTGGATATGCCAGAATGGGGGTATGTGTGAGGGCATGGCGGAGAGTGTCAAATGCTTTTTGTTCCATATCAGTTCATGAAAAAGGCTTTCCTTTCTGAGTAAGGACATGCAGAGGCTGTGACATCTTGGCAAACTGATGTATAAAACGTCTGTAATAAGAACAGAGTCCTAAGAATGCCCTAACCTCAGTAGGATTCTCTGGTGTTGGCCAATCCCTCACTTTGTCAATATTCTTTGGGTCTGGTTGCACACCTGATGCAGAAACAACATGCCCTAAGAATGTCACATGAGATTGTGCAAAGTCACACTTTGACGGTTTCAATTTAAGGTTTATGGCTCTGAGACGCTCAAACACCTCCCTCAGATGCAGCAAATGAGCAGAGAAGGATTTACTGTATACAATTATATCATCAAGGTACACTAAACAAGACAATCCCTGTAGTACCAGCTGCATAAGATGTTGAAATGTTGGGGGTGAATTGACTAATCCCATTGGCATGACTTTAAAATGATAGAGAGAGCGGCCAGTAGTGAATGCCGTTTTTTCTTGGTCTTGTTCGTCGAGCTGAACCTGCCAATAGCCTGATGACAAGTCCATGGTACTGAACACAGCAGAGCCGCCCAGTGCATCTAGGGTGTCATCTGTTCTGGGCAAAGGGTGTGCGTCTTTGATTGTGACTGAATTTAGTGCCCTATAGTCTATACAGAACCGCCAATTTCCATCTTTTTTTTCGCACCATCACCACTGGCGCAGCCCATGGACTATGGCTCTCCTCTATTAAGTCTTGTGCCAACATGTCTTCCACTTGTGACTGAATCACAGATTGCATGTGTGGAGAGGTGCGGTAGGCGCGTTTTCTGATGGGGGAAGCTGAATTTGTATTGATTTTGTGCTTAACTAATCCAGTTCTTCCAAAGTCATTTGGAGTCTTGCTGAACACATCCGTGTATGACAGTAAGAGACATTTAAGTTCAGAAAACTGAGAATCTGAAAGACTGCCACACTTCACATCAAATGGCAAAGACTGTGGGGACATTGATGGGGTGGCTGATATCTGACAAACTGCAGGACTACCTGTACTGATTTCATTGTCTGTTACTGGAGTGAACTGTCCTAGCTGCATACCTGGTTGGAGTACAATGGGAGTATTGGTAGGGTTCATGACGCTGCATAAACAGTAAAACCGCTTGTCAGCTCTTGCAAGTGTATGCGTGCTACTGCAACCCCGTCCAAATCTGTGTGGTAAGGCTCCAAGAGACCATTGTATCCTGTCGGTGAACAAAGATGAGCAAAACCGTGAGGCATCAGTCTCGCTGCACAGTGCATTTCACAGTGAGGGGGTATGGTGGTGCATTCAACAATCTGGGCAGTGCAGCTGTCTGGTGTCATTTCTGAGGTGCGTAGCAGGGGCAGATCTTGATTGTGAAGATGACATAAACCTCTACCTAAATCTAGCACAGCATAATGTTGTTGCAAAAAGTCCCAGCCAAGTATAATAGTCTGACCAACATTCCTAATAACTTGTACTTCATGTTGCAAATTCAGTGAGCCTAGACGCACAACAATGTTCACAGTGCCAAGTGTGTCCAAATGTTGCCCTGTTACAGACTTAGACAAGATAAAGTCCTTTTTGAGAGGCCTTTTGTTCAATGATGGAAGTGACATTCTTATATTCTCATTAATAAAGGAAATGTTTGAACCAGTGTCCAGCATAATATGCATATCAGACCCTTCTACTATTCCCCTTATGTAGGCAACGAAAGTGTTGCAATTGTCATTGTCTGTTATAGAAGAATTTTTGTGCAGGGTATTTTGTCGGCCACAAGGTGGCACCATTGCACAATGAGAAGAAGTTTGGTTCAGCGAATTACTATTTGGGGCTGGTTTGAGGCTAGCTGACGAATGCCCCACTGCATCAGCTAGTTGAAGTTTCCCTGCCGATAGCCATCCTGATACCCATGGTCACTGTCATGATGTTGATGATCACTCCTGTCGCCTCGAAAGAGACCGGCTTAGCACTGGACTTGGGCTGTACCGGCGGTTTCTGAAGTTCCCTCTTGGTTCACTGTAGTGAGGCGGACATCTCCTCATCAGAGTAGTCTGGATGACGATTAGGTGACGATTTGGAGTAGTGGTCTCTGGGAATCTCCCCCCTGTGTGGAGAGTGTGGTCTATCAAGGCTGCGTGCATAGTAGTCCTGTCTGCGATTGTCCACACTCTGGCGTGCAGACCAATTGTGGTGCCACTCAGGGAGACAGATTACTTACGACTCATGTGACTGGTAGGTGAAAACTGCACCATATCTCTGTGCTGCCGAGGAGTACCCTTGGTCTCCGCCCCGTGGAGAAGAGGATCTCTGAGGGCGGGTTGGTGAATATGCATTGTGACGTGACTTCAAGGTTTGGGCATTAAGTGTCAGTTTTAGGTCAGTTAAGTCTTTGCTTAAGTGTCTGACTGTGTCCGTGAGATCTTGTACCACTTTATGAAGAGGTGCCGTATCATCTGTGATTGTGTTGACTGATGGACTTGTGGCACCGCGAGCTGCTTTGGAGCAGGTGCTGTTGGTGGGAGTAGTTTAGCAGCCTGTCGGGCACGCTCTGCTTGGGTAGCAATATCAAAAGCCTCTTGGAACGTTTTTACTCCTCGCTCATGACACTTAATCTGAAGTTCCTGATCCAGCCCAGCCAAAAAACGTGTGAGCTTCAT
This sequence comes from Alosa alosa, assembly GCF_017589495.1. NCBI lineage: Eukaryota > Metazoa > Chordata > Actinopteri > Clupeiformes > Clupeidae > Alosa > Alosa alosa. The sequence goes on from NC_063202.1 coordinate 29,427,615, forward strand.
ATATTCTGTAGCGTTTGGCTCAAAGTCTGGAAAAGCCTCTTTTACCAATCTACATACATCAGCAGCATACACCTCAATGGCCTCATTTGGCCTCCTGCTACGTGAATTAGGAAAGGCCTGGAAGGAGGCTATTACGTCTGTTTGGCCAAAAGCCTCTTGTAAATGTGTCTTTGTTGAAGCAAACGAACGTCGTGTTGCAGAGGGCAAATTATCCCAAACAATGAAAAGTTCAGGCGGTAATCTAGTGGGCAACTCTGACGCCATTACTGCATCCATATTCACACCAGTGTCTCTGTAGCGCGCCTCCTGAATTACCTCGTAACGTCTGGCCCACAATTGGAAGGTCTCGCTGCCATCGTTCCGAAATGGCGGAGGCAGGGGAACATCCCGCGCCTTCCGAGGGACCTGGGCGGCGACATCCGCAGGGGCTCGACGCTCCTCTTGAGACATGATGAGAATGGAAACGATACTCACTTAGCGCCAGCTAGCAAAGCAAAGTCGCGCCCTAGCAGTTAATCCAATTCACAGTTCACTGCAAACAGTAGGCAACTTTGTAGTGCTGGAGAAAACTTCAGACGAAACTCGAACGTGAAGAAACACCGCTGCCACCAGTGTAAACCTTGATATGTTCAGGAGGAGGTTCTCTGGATAAGGATTCACGTACAAACGAGTTCGAACTGAAAAGCGTGTTTATTCACCAGCCACCACGCCAAATCTCCCTTTTTCTCTTCAACCTTGCCACCTCCTCTCTCCCCGCTAAGCATTCTGGGCCTTGTAGTTCTGGCCAGGTATTACAGTTCTTACACTATCTTAGTCTTAATCAGTTTTAGTCAAAACATTTTAGTCTTTTTTTATAACAAATTATTTCTGATTACCATTTCAGTCAAATAGTGTTTCACACATCTCAATTTTCTAACAATATTATGTGTCCACAGGGCTACTCGACTGTTATAATTACTCATTCTGATTTTTTTGTCAGTCAGTACATGCACAGGTAAGTCGAGCTACAGTTATAGCTCGGCTGGGATTTGGCCATAGACAGTAAAAGATTTGACTGGACCACTGTCATGATCTTTATAGACCAGTGTTTCACAAAGTGTGGTCCGGGGACCACTGGTGGTCCGCAAGCTATCCCAAGTGGTCCACGAGCAGACGTGGTAAAATATAATATAGATGAGTTGTTTGCAATATTGAACCAACTTGTATGTAAATTCAAACTGTTCTACAACACTGTCTATGTCAGATATGCCAGTTTAAATCATATGAATCCTCTGACACAATTAAACTAAGTGCAAAGACAATAAGCAAGGTGGTTCAGTGAGTATTGTGTAGGCTAATATACTGCTAGGTCTATTTTTTTTTTTTAGCTAGGTGGTCTGTGTGTTTCTTTTTTATTGATTAGTTAAGTGGTCCTTCATCTGAAAAAGTTTGAGAAACACTGTCTTGGGCCCAAGTATGAATGTTTTACTCCATGCACGCTAGATGGCGATATGCTAAGCACTAACACAAACTCTCAATCTTAGCTAACTTGCTAGCTTAACTTTCCATATTAGCTTACTTGCTAGCAAACTTTGCATCATCAGTGTAACTAGTTAAATAGTTGACATTACTTGCTGAAAATGTTCGTATGGACATTCTGGGGGATGTTAATTTGTATATGTATGAGAGAAGCTTCGACTTCTGGGTATGTAGCATTGTGGCATAAAGCCTAACTCTGGCAGAAATCTCCGGTGTTCTTGTTCCATGTAGTTTCCTACTGCAGCCACAGGGTTGCAGCAACAGCATGTAGACTAGCCTACAGGAAAGCTGCTGCGCATGAACCATGAACTCATTCGGAATATTTTGAAAAGGTAACAGCTATTCTGTCTTCTCATTTTGTAGACGGAAATGGAAGAGAAATTTTATCTTAGTTTTTATTTCAAGCAAAACATTTTAGTCTCGTCTTTTTTCGTCAACAATAATGCATCTTAAGATAGTCTTAGTCAGTGTTTCAGAACATTAGTGCAGTCTCGTCATCATCTCGTCTTAGTCATGGAAAAAAAGGTTGTTGACGAACATTTTTCCTCTCGTCTCGTCTGACGAAATTAACACTAGTCTGGAACCAAAAATTACATTTATAGTCAAGAGGCATGGTAATCCATGTGTGGAGATAGGCTGTATATTCTGCTCTTTCTCTATCCCCAGCTTCATCATCTTGTGTTGAAATATGTTCTAGAGTCTCTCTGGTAGCGCACTCTTCCAATATCTCATTTCCCAGGGCTGGAGCCACTCTCCTCCACACTTCCATTTTGCTGTGAATGTTTGGTGCAGATTGGGTTTTAAACGAACATATACAGTATATCACCATACACACACACACACACACACACACTCCCTTTAATGATGCATGGGGCCTGAGAATTTTTACTCACTTTTTATGTCTAGTCATAAAACACCTTCTTAATCCCTTCATTTTTTGGTGAAATACAATCATTGTACAGTGATCATCTGCTTTAAAAAATATATATTTTTTAGACTGACCTAAACAAAGAATTGTTTTCATGCTCACAAACCTGTTTATTACTCTGTCACACAATGCACCCGTTCTGGGAAATTGCCATGATTCTCTCTTTCACTCTTCCCTGCTTCTCTCACACACATGCTCATTCACAAACACTTTCAGACACACATGTAGACAAATGCACACACACCTGATTTAAACCTAAAAGAGCCCCCATCAGCCCTCGAGTTCTGTTAGGTGAGGCAGATAAATAAAGTGTTAATATGACAAAAGATTCCACTTTCACGTTTCCTGTTGTGGAAAGAACGACCTTCCCTGGCCTCCCACACATCAACATGTCACATAATGCAGAGCTCTGCCAGCGTCACGTCAGAACGAAGAGGTCATCACAGGCTTCCCAATAGAAAGGAGACGCCTGCCGGGGGGAATAGATTCCCACTGCATTGCAGAGCATGGAGCAATATTGCTTCCTCTAAATTGAAGGACAAGCCTGTTCGATCACTTATCTTAACCCTCTACTGCATGGTGTTGCCATATGGCAACATACCCTTTCCTTTTACCATTTCTTTAAATTTGAAAATAAACATGAGCTATGATTGGTCTTAAATTCATGGTAGAATCTGGTGGCAACCAATGATATGCTTTGATTACATCACATGACACTATGCTGCCTTGTACTGTCAGTCTTTCCCCACACTTTTGACTACAGTCGCTGCAGAAGTGCTCCTGAATATTTTCCTCAATATTTCATATTTCTGCAGAATTTAAAAATAACTTCATGCATCTGGGGTAAGTTCTTATCTTTTTTTAATCATTGTCACATTGTTTTGATAGGATTATTACCTTTTTATTCAATAAAATAGGTATGTTGCCATATGGTAACCTTGTGCGGTAATGGAACCATATTTGCTCATAATGCAAAAGCAGAGTAGTAGCTTTGTTTGAATGAGACATTTAGATGTATAGGTGGACTGATATGGTTGGGTGGTTGTATTTTGCTCATTTATTTATGTTTTATGTTTATTTTTATAAAGTTTAATAGTAAAATATACACTTACTTTGTTTAGAAAATGAACACGGCAGTATTGTATGGCAAGGCTAAGAGGAGGGCTGAAATGTACAGGGTACAGGTGGCTATACCTTCCCATGAAAGTGTGGATGAGTTAGGGATCAGCGAGGAGGAGATTGAGAGGCAGACAGAACTAGGCCTAGTTGAGTCAGAGGACAAAGAGACAGGTATGGATCTTGTTCTATTCGGGTATATTCAGCATTCAGGTTACATGTTATTTGTGTGGTGTTAAGCTGATGTTGGGAAGAGTGTAAGGTAGGTCAACAATTTGAGGTTGTTGTCATTCCAAAATCTGTATGGTTAACAAAAAAAGCACATACACAAATCATTGTGCAGTCCCCATTCAGACAAACAGACACACACATACACATGTTCTACCATTCTATACTTGATAGGAGCTGTATCTAGTGTTTCATTTGAAATGCCAATTGTTCATGCACACTAGGGTAAAAAAGGTTACAGTGTATCATCTTTTGCCTCTTTTCATGTATTTCAGTTGAAGTTCAGGAGGAGGCACCACCTCAGGTGGAAAAGATCCAGAACCTGAAGTGGCAAAAGAGGCGAACCATCCTGCCCGTACCTAAATGGAAAGGTGCCCTACCGTGTCCAACGATGGTACGTGAGCCAATTGAGTACTTTGAACGCCTTCTTGGTAGAGACGTTTTATAAGATATGGCAACACCGACGAATCTATATGCTGTACAAGAAGATCCCAACAAGCCACTAAATGCCTCAGTAGGGGAGATTCAGCAATTCTTTGGCATATGCCTTTACATGTCTGTTTATGGCTTACCGTACACCCGTATGTACTGGGGCAAAGATACCCGTGTTGATAAAGTGGCAGATGTCATGTCCCTGTCCCGCTGGGAGGCGATTAAAAGGTTCTTACACTTCGCCGATAACAGTAACCAAGTTGCTGAGGGCCAACCTGGATTTGATAGACTGTTCAAGGTGAGGCCTTTCTTAAACGCACTTTTGAGGAGCTTCCAGGACATCCCAATGAATGAAATGCTCTGTGTTGATGAACAAATTGTCCCCTTTAAGGGTAGAAGTGGGCTGAAAACGTACAACCCCAAAAAGCCCAAGCGATGGGGATACAAAGTCTTTGTGTTGGCTGATCAACATGGAATTGTCCACAATTTTGAATTTTATACTGGTGCTGTTCCTGCTGCTGATGGAATGCCTGACATCGGTGCAAGTGGAAATGTAGTGTTAAGACTGGCCTTAGTCATCCCTCCCAACATGTCGCACAAACTGTTCTATGAGAATTGGTTTTGTGGGGTTGACCTACAGGTTACACTTGAGAAATCTGTGAGAAAGAACAGCCGGTTGCGTCTTCACAGAGGACAAAGAGATGAAGGCTAAAGGTCGGGAAACATTTGAGGAAATGGAAGCAAAACATGATGGCGTCACACTGAAAGCCGTAAAGTGGTATGACAATCGTTCTGTGATCCTCCTCAGCACCTTTGCTGCTGCAAACCCTACTTCCCCAGTGCAGAGATGGGACAAGAAGGCAAAGGAGATGGTGACAGTGCCACGGCCAAACATTGTCACCGTCTACAACAAGAGCATGGGGGGTGTTGACTTACTAGACTCCCTCATTGCCCTGTACCGTACCAAGATCATATCCAAGAAGTGGTATCACTGGATTGTATTCCACTTCTTGGATCTTACAGTGGTGCAGGCATGGTTGCTCTACCGCAGGGATTCTGATGCCGTGGGAATTCCACAGAAAATACAGCTGAGCTTACTTGACTTCAAAGTCAATGTGGCACTTTGCCTTACACAGGTGAACAAAGGAACCACGAAACGAAAAGGGAGGCCCTCACAGAGTCTGGAGATCCGCATTGAGGAGAAGCAGCACAGAGGACCTACGGCCCCCCTTCCACCAAGCAACATCCGTCTTGACCGCCTTGATCACTGGCCAGAGATGGGTGCACCGAAAGGAAGATGCTAGAATCCTGGCTGCAAGGGCATCATCAGAGTGGTTTGCTCTAAGGTGCACCTCTGCTGTAACGGAGAGAACAACTGTTTCAAGGTATTTCACATTGAGTAACAGACAAGACACATGAGAATGAGAATTTCAGTGTAAATGTACATATGCTTTTTAAATGTGTTTTCCATGTTATAAATATCTATCTAATACTACATTTTGTTACATTGTTACATTTGTACAACATTACATTTGTTACATTTTGACAACAGTTTGCATCAGATGTTTTGTGAATGCTGCTGTTGTTTTGTTTGTTTGTTGTTTTGTGTGTTGTAAACAACACATAAAAAATATTTTATGATACACAAACCTGGAATAGATTTCAAGTGATTCTTACACATGTAATGTGAATGTATGCATGCTTTGTGAATGTATTTGCTGTTATGATGTAGCTATACCTGTTACTACCTCTTACCATTTGACAACAGTTCTTATGAATTTGCATCAGATGTTTTCTAAATGGTGTTATTAAAATAATGCTTTTGATGAAGCTCTTGATAACATTTTAACATTTTAATAATAAAACAATATCATTTCTAAAAGAGGGGTCTGTAATCATGTATGAAATTCCTGCAATTTTGGAAGACAATACATTAGGCGTATTGATGTCATTGATCGCACAATGTTGCCAAATGGCAACGTACCCAAAAGTACCCCCTAAAAAATAATATTAATAAAAAAATTAAATTATAAATATGTTAATTTGAGTCCATTTTATATGTTAAAAAACACTGTAACATTTTTTCATGTGTGCAGTAGAGGTATAACTTAAGTAGAACTTAAGTCCGGATCCAATATATATTTATAATATATTGATCTGGATTGATTGACTTGGATCTATCATGGTGATTGAAGACAAAAAAACAAACAAAAAAACAATGTCACCATAGACAGAATCCTATGACAACACTATTCTATGTAATGGACATTTCTGAGGCATGAGAAGCTTTTTTTTTTAAGACATCTATGATAACAAAGACATGAAGGCGATTTAATGAGAAGATTTAAACTGAAGACATTAGTGGGTGCCTCGTCCCTTTCCTTTGTAAAGGTCACTAATGTAGAAATGCTTAGCCTGTCAATGATGATAGTGAAAATGTGTTCCGTTTTTAAGCCAGAGGTTACATGGGGCACAGATTTCCTCTTAAAATGCCCCTGTGTGCCCAGTATATAAGTACTGTATTTGCTTTTAGGGAGTTTACCATATACAAACACAGTGGTCTTTTTCAGTTGATGTGAGCCCTGTTGCTAGTGCCCAGGCAGCATAAAATATTCAAAGCTTTGCCTCGCTACATCTAGAAATGCATTATTCTGTCATAAAAGAATATTTAAATTCTTATTATGTAGTGAAGATAACGGCGAGCAATTACTTTGGCATACCTTCATTGCATTCTCTGTACCCTACTGATTGCCCTTCCTCTGCTGTGCAACTGTACTTATCAGCGAACATATGGATTTTATGTACAGTCTTTGGTGCTTATCTTGGAGAATGTTTTTTGCAGATTTTTTATTTAATTTAGACATATGTTTTCAATATTGTCCAGCACCACTTAGGGCAGTATACGTATTGCTATGGAAGAGGATGAGGTTTGGGTCGACACATAGGAATTAAATTATATAAATAGCATTTCTTATTCAACTCACAGAAATATGCAGCAACATGACATTTCAGGTGACTGACAATTTCTGTCAGGACTGTGGGCTTAGCTGCCAGAGAAAGGAAAAGGCAGCACAGCAATAAGCTGGAATTGATGAGAATGGAATCTCACACAACATTTTGTCAGGCAGGCACAGGAATACACACACACACACACACACACACACACACACACACACTCACTAACTAACCAACTCAAAAAGCATTTGTGTCCATGTGTGCAAACTGAGGCTGTTTTTCAGCTCTCCATATTCACCTAGATAGGAACTTGTTGATATTCCTGCTTGTATTTGCTGCTGCATGTTGGTAGCATCTTTTCATACCATAGTGATATAGGCCTACTGCCTGACCGTAATGTATTCTGTACCATACATCTCCATAGAAAAGACAAATGATTGCTTTGGTTGGCCCAAGTATTTCCATTCTTTGAGTTAACCCTCTTCTGGCCTGCGTACAAATGGACCCTAATGGCCTGTTGATGACAGTGATGATACAGTATATGTCTCAGATTGGCCTTGTGAGAGTGAACGGAGGTATGGAGAGACCTGTGCTGCAGAGAGAGGCTGATGTGAAAATGGAGTCAGTCTGAATGAATGGCCACTAGTCAATGCACTGAAGCATTCTACCTGAAACATTCCTATTCGCTGCTCCCCCGATAAGAACAGCTGAGAAAGGCTGAGTCTGCTGATTCAGATGCCATGTACGGGTACCTCAGGCACTAGCTGATTGTGTAGCTTATTAGTCTAATAATAACTCCAATGCCATTACAGTGCAGAGGAGGTGCTAAGCTTTCTAAACATTAAAGCTAAACCCTTATCTTCAACATGCCCCTCGGTAGTTCACGAACAAGTAGCTCATTTGCAGCTGAATTGCCTCTGACTTTGGGTTTGTAATTCCTATCCTGACGTACGTATACTGACACAGAATAGGAATATTGGCACGTGTGGAAAGGAGGTCCCTGCCTTCAAAAGCTCAGAAACACAAAATAACACAAAATCATCACTGAAATGTGGAGGATAATACAGCATGTATCTTTATTCGTAATCAGCACGCCAAAGTTGTTAGTTGAAGCTGTGCTATCATCCTGTCACCAAACTGTCTTACCACATCATAACTCGTAACTTAGGGGCAGTCGTGGCCTACTGGTTGGCGCTTCTGACTTCTTCTGTATCCGGAGGGTTGCCGGTTCGAACCCCGACTAGTAGGCACGGCCGAGGTGCCCTTGAGCAAGGCACCTAACCCCTCACTGCTCCCCGAGCACCGCTGTTGTTGCAGGCAGCTCACTGCGCCGGGATTAGTGTGTGCTTCACCTCACTGTGTGCTCACTGTGTCTGAGTGTGTTTCACTAATTCATGGATTGGGATAAATGGAGAGACCAAATTTCCCTCACGGGATCAAAAGAGTATATATACTTATACTTAACTCAGCATACTAATTAATGTGATGTTCATTTCCTGTAATTAATCAGGTAATACAGATCTTGGCCAAATCCAATAACTAGTCGGCTATCTGGGTATTCACAGGGACTCCAAATGCAAAACACACCGTGGATCAACTGCATCATCTCAGAAAAGCTTTGTGCAAGATCCAAGAACGACAGTCCACAGATTTTCATTTAATTTTCCTGGCGGATCATCCTTCAAAGAGGTGTCGCCGATACGAGGCTTTGGCGTTTCAGGGCGTAATGAGGGAGGTAAATGCGTTATCGCTCGCCTCCCGCCGTCTCCTTCCTGCTCACCCCTACACAGCTTCCTGTAGCACTCCCATCCATTCCAATCTGACTGGCCTAGTTTTGTGCCCTCCCCTCCTCGGAGATGATCGCTATCGACAAAAACAAATGGACGCGGAAATAATGGGAGACTCATCATCAACGGGGGGTGTGTTTGCATAATTTGATTCATGAATGAATTAGTTCCGCTACACCCTGGATTGCTCTTGTTTGTGTCTCTGGCAGGCTGGCCCACCCATTAAAATTTTTACAACAATTGACACAAGAAGTGTTGGAGTCGTGTAGACTTTTTATATGGATGCTTACAGTTTTTGAAAAATGTTTCATTTTGCCCCATAATACTTCAACTTTATTCATCCCGAAAGGGAATTATGGTGTTACAGCAGCAATTCATTAGTTTTGAATTGTCTCAGAATATGACTCTATATATGTCTCCTGACACATAGGGAAGTCATTGTGAATTGTTAGAGCAGTTGGCAGAAATTACTTGTCTCACCAGTAGTAGAGATGTTGTCCATAATGCTAAGCAGCTTTTGCAACATCCTTCTCTCAACCACCAACTCTAGGGACTCCAATGTAGGTTACATCCAAGCCCAGAGCCAGCTCTTTTTATCAGCTTGTTTTTTTTTTTGGTGTCGTTTGCTCTGATGCTGCTGTCCCAACAGATGGCTGCAAAGAATATTGCACTAGAAACAGCTGACTGGTAAACATACTCAACATTCTGCTGCACACATTAAAAGACCTAAGTTTTCTCAAGAAGTATAGTCTACTCTGTCCCTTCCTGTAGACAGCCTAGGTGTTCCATTACCAGTCGTTGTCAAGGTAGACACCGAGGTATCTGTAGTTTTTTCTACTACCTCCACCTCTTCCCCCAAAATGGAAACAGTGTTCCAACTTTGTCTTGGCCCTCCTGAAGTCCACTACCATTTCCATTGTTTTGGCCTCATTTAAGAGAAGGTGGTTGTTTCCACACCAAGCCACAAAGCTGTTCACCAGTTAACACAACTGTAGAGTCACCAGAGTATTTCTGCAGATGACAGATTGCAGAGTTGTGCTGGAAGTCTGAGGTGTATAATGTAAAGAGGAAAGGCCATACAAACTGTAGTCTGTCCATCAGGTAATCAATGATGGGGAACATGGTCTCAGACATCGTGAAAACAAGCATTGGGGTCCCCCAGGGAACTGTACTACCCCATTTCCTCTTCACCCTATACACATCAGACTTCACGCAGAACATCATCACGCAGAACATCATCATGTCACATACAAAAATATTCTGATGACACAGTTGTGGCTACTTGTGTAAGGAGAGGAGACGAAGAGGAGTACAGGAGGGTTATTTCAGAGTTTGCGACTTGGAGTAGGTGCAATGGTCTTAACCTCAATACATCCAATACCAAGGAAATGATAGAGGACTTTAGGGAGGCGTAAGACACATCATCTACCTGTGGTAATTGAGGGGGAGGTCATTGAGGTGGTCCAGACGTACAAATACCTGGGAGTCCACCTGGACCATAAACTGGACTGGTCAGTGCATGTCAAGTCTGTAATGAGATGCTGTACCTTTTTTTATCAGTCGGTTGTGGCCAGTGCAGTGTTCTTTGCTGTGGTGTGCTGGGGCAGCTGTATGACAGCCAGGGAGGGGAACCGACTTGACAAACTGGTCGGGAAGTGTGTGTCAGTGTTGGGGAGGAGGGTGGACTCTGTAGGAGATTTGGTGGATGTAAGAATGAGGAGCATGATGAAATCCATCCTCAGTATTAGGAGCCACCCGCTGCATGACACTGTGGTTACCCAGCGAAGCAGCTGCAGAGACCGACTCCTCTCCTCTCCATGAGCTGCAGAGACCGACTCCTCTCCATGAGCCGCAGAGACCGACTCCTCTCCATGAGCTGCAGGACTGAGAGGTTCAGGAGGCCATTTGTTCCAGCCGCCATAAGACTACATAACGGACCTGTTTGAAGTGCATTAATTATTTACTACTAATGATAGTAGCTTCTTTTGGGACTCTTTTTTATTTTTATTTTATTTACTGTTGTCATCAGGGTTTTTATGAGTGTATTGCAGTGTGAATGCTTGTTGGTAGAGAACACACGGCTGCTGGATATTTCCACTGTCTTCCACAGCACTGGAACCAGTGAGGGTTGAAGGGGGGCAGGATCAGTAATCAAGGATCTTTACTGGAACCTTCTCCTGACACAGGCTGTTGAATATTTGGTGCTGAATCCCACATGGCTGGGCTTATGCCATCTGTACCTGTAGCTTTGCTCTGGCACATCATGTACATTATCCATTATAAATATACAAATAAAAAATATCCATAAATGACTAAACTTACAGGATTACAAATCTTTGGTCCATCATTAATTATTGTTGACGTGTGTGATGGTAGATGTCTTGGGCTAAGGCCTCTTTAAGGGATGGCTGGTAATGTTCTCTGAAACATGTAGACTGGTATTGACAAAGTGGACTACTTCACAACAATTAGGCTTATACAGAGTTTCTGAATGTTTTATAATTCAAATATCAATTAAGTTGTTAAGGCTTTACAAACGATCCATAAGATGTGATCCATTAGATACAAAAAACAATGGTAACTTTTTAGTAAAGCTAAATATGCCAGGTTTTCCCAAACTTTATCCCCCTAGTTGTTGGTTTATATGTGCAATTATTTTTGAGGTTAAAGGTCTCATTCACTGAGAAACCGTTTAATACTTGTTACTTTCGAAATACTATAGCTCACTCCAAGTTGCATATGCATGCTACACGTGAAAATGATCTTCTACCCCCATTGCCCGCATTAGCCAATGAAAGAAAATACACGGAAAAAGAAGCGAATCAGAAAGAGCCCTTCCCAATGAGGCCGAAGGGTCTATTTTCCCGAACGTAGCCTACAGGCCACTAACACGCCAGGTGTAGCTACTTCCATTGATTAGGCCTATTGGAACCTAATTGTTGCAGTAACGTTACATAACGCGAATGGAATGCTTCAGTTACGTGCCTGGTGTAGCTACACTCATAAGAAACTGACCACACTACCCAGAGATTTAGCTTGTTGAACCTATAATCTTCTAACCTAAGTGTTAAACCACAAATAATAATATTAGCAACAATATCTTATGCTCTACTAAGTACGGGTATTGTTCTAGTCTAAACTGGGAAAATCAAAAACACAATACCCGTGCACTATTAGGCTAAGTTGCTATCACTAGAGCTCAGGTATTTACACTTCAGTCTAATTTATGTCTTCTTGCCATTATTACATTGACCTTTGTAGGCCTACAATGATGTTTTGTTTGATTACTTGCTGTTTACTTAGTGTTTTGTATGTCTTCCAGAGCACATCCTCATGTCAGGCTACACAGCTTTCTAGCCTACATTAGGTCATCACGCTAGAAGCAAAGGTTTGTGATCTAACTTTTATTGTTGTGTTAGTTTCTAGAAATCTTTCTCTAGTAGGCTAATACAGGTTCTTATGTGCTCGTCAATGTTTTGGGAAAGTCAATTCATGGATTTCTTCAGGTCACTTTCCACAGGTGTATAAAATCAAGCACCTCGATTATGAATGTAGACTGCATGGTGCTTGATTAATACACCAGTGTAAATGGACCTGATGAAACCCATGAATTGCATAACAGATAGAATTGATATTACCGAATGTCTTCTTGTGGGTGTGCTACTTAGTAAATCATACACCTTACCACAGTCACTAAAATATTTTTGTTTCCATTGTGCCAGTACAGTTTTGTGTGAGAGTGAATGTCCTGTGTACTATTAGTATCTTGTAACTTGACAGTAATACACATTTATTTACTTTAGGGTACCCAAACAGAATACTTCATGAAAAGTATGAGTATTGATACAAGCACTTCCGGATACACCATGGGCATGGGGGCCTGCTACCTCTACTGCCATCAAGCCTGTTCATCCAAGGCCAGCTAGAAGACCTCGGGTTGATCAAGAGGAGGAGGAGGATGAAAGCGACATCTCCACAATAACACCTGATGGCTCCACCTATGGCCCAGCGCAATCAAAGAGCAATGTAATAGAATCATCACAGCCAATGAATGTGTTTTGTGTGTTGTCCCTTCGGATCCCCAGGACAATACAAGCCGAAACAGCAACTCAGACCTTTTTCCCTAAATAATCCCAGCACCATCTTACAAAGGATCTGTAGGCCAGATGTCTGCATCGTCTGGCAAAAAGAGGACATTGTTAATTCTGTGCATAGTTTGGATGTTCTTGTTTTGTGTTTGCATTATTTTAATAGACTGCAATATTACTATTTGTCAGTTTTTCACGGACCACCTAGCAAAAAAAACAGAAGGCCTATTGTGTAATATACTGTTGAAGTAGGTCTACTCATGGAACCACCTTGCTTGTTGTCTTTGCACCTTGCTTATGGTGTCAGAGGATTCATATGATTTTAAACTGGCATAGGTTACATCAGTGTTGCAGAACTGTTTGGATTTACATACAAGTTGGTTCAATATTGCAAACAACTCCTCTATTATATTTTACCACATCTACTTGTGGAACACTTGAGATAGCTTGCGGACCACACTTTGAGTACTGCTGTATGTAAATATAATAGTTATTTATTGAAAATTGACCTGTTTTGTATATTTGTTTTAGGAGTTTCATCAGTTTTTGTCCCTTTTAAGCTAAAGGTTTATCTTACCCTTCATATCTTCTGTCTCACAGAGGGCCATAGTTGTCATAGTCGAATGTTTAGTGCATTTTGAAGGGAGTACATTATGCTAAGGCAGACTGGTTCTAATCCTGGGTACAGGGTCATACAGACAACAGGGGTACTGGTGTTGCCCATTTTTCTAACCACATGAGCAATCCCCTTACGAAAAAGTAGTATAGGAATCTTGTAGTATTTGGGACAAAATATTATAGTAATCTTATAGGAATAATTGGGACATACTGTAAAAGTACAACTAATAACTATATCCTGTAACCGCTATAGTTTTTCTATAGTAGTCTTATAGTACCTATAGTATGTCCAAATACTATAGTATTCCTATAAGATTACTGTAATATTTAGTCCCAAAATACTATAGTAGGCTACTTTTTCTGTCATACGTGACAGAAAACAACTTGAGTAGGCTAACCTCTGCCATTGTCAGGCTATCAAAGCCATAGTTCTCATTACCGGAGAAGTCTTGCAGCACACATTCTCTGCTTCTGTAGGCATTCTGGTACAATTCCAGCAAAATAGAGCTAGGTAGGCGTGTTTGCATTTAGATCTATATATATATTGGGCTATGACCAAGTGGTCTTTCAATGATAGTATCATGGAATTCAAACCATAACTATCTAGCTATTCCGATAGCATTAGCAGGCTAGGTCAGTGGCTGAACTGCATTTAGGGTGCTTACCTGTGTTGTGAAGTAAAATATCTACTAGGAAGATTGCAAAGACTTTTGACTGTGTAAAGAAATAGGTCTTTATTTTAAAACGTTTCCAACTGTTTATTACTTAACCATTTGTGACAATCGTCATCTTGCTTTCACCTCTTTTAGGAGAAATTTTAAGCTGACAGGCAATTGTTACCATTCTATTAAACCAACGTTCACCGACAAACGATCAGGAAGCGGTTCTTCTTCCTACTCGAATATTAGGATCAAACACATGAAGTTGTATCTCCGAAGACATTTTGTGCAACAGTTTTGACTCGAGTTTTAGCGAGGTTTTAGCACTGTAAAGTTGAATATGGAGCATAGCACAAGCAGAATCGGATGAGGATGCACTGGAGGAAGCGTCACAGTACTGTTAGCCAATCAGAGGTGAATTCATTAGCATGTCATTAATATTCATGACTAGAGGCGAAATCCAGTCGTTCCTCCCCGCCCACCTTCCCCACCAAACTAGAACAGCATGAAATAGACGCAGGACAGCATTTTTTTCACCAGAACCGGCTCACAGGGCATTCATCAATACTACAGACCACTGCAAAATTAATGAAAAAACGATGAGATGAGACCTTTAAAATAATTCCATAACACAACTCCTGATAATGGTCAATGTGAAATATCATTTTTGCTCAGATTATCCACGTCTGTTCCGTGCTATTTGCCTCCAGGGTCACTCCGCTCCAGTTTGGGTCCATTGCCTTCTATTGAGGATGACACAGCTTCAGACAGACATGAGACAGGAGTTCTGCCCACAGCCAGGTCACACAGACAGCACATTGTGTTCTTGAGTACCTATCACAAACAATAGGAGATCTTTCTGACATCTTTGGCAGTGTACCAAAACCACTGGCTTCTTTTCTTCAGTCAAATGAAAATGTCGCTTTTTTATTATTTCATTTTTTACAAGTACAAGCCCATTTATGACCATTTCGCTCTCTTCACTTTCATTTGAAGTGGAGAATGCTATAATTGCTCATTTGTGGGCATAATGGCTGCATTGTTTAATGACTCCTAAGAGTTATTATTGTTATTGTGGATTTGTATTAACAGCCTACAGCTTAGCTCAGTAGATGAAGAACGTCATATGAACATTAAAATTGATTAGAAATAAAAACACACAGGATGAAAAACCCAGACACCCACTCCCCAAGCTACACAGTAGTACACTGTTTTAAAGCCACTCCTGTTCTTTCCAGTAAGCTTTACGAGTCCTAATGCACCCTCTGGCTCAGCATTCTCATGCCCACCAGGGGGAAGACGAGGGACTCACGCAGACACTCACTAGATGAAATTATGCCTCCCTCCATGAACCTTCCTGGCACCAAAGGGCCCTTATGGAAGGTCTTTGATGTGATAAATATGTCAGTAGTTTTGCTGACCACTATCCTATGTGATTACACCTTTAAATACAATTCAACACTAAGAACTAATAAAATGCCTTCATTTTCTTTTCTTTTGTTTTGAAGGGACACATATTAGCTTTTAGATTGTACTATGTGAAGTTATTTACTTTATTAAGCACAAGTAGAAGATGATGATGAAACCTTCATGATGTCCTGTTTGTAAAAGGCTGACGTACTTTCAGATCTAACCTATGGCAGACAGGACACCACCTTCATTTGCGAAATGAAACCGAGTAGATGACAATCGTTTCTCCAGAAGCTCTTCTACATGTGGCACATTTGCAATTTACTGGGGACAGTATGTCTGAGTTTCGCTGCTTGACAAACACCTCGTCTTTCAAACATGTGACAATGAGCGAATCATGGAGATACCAGCAGGTGCGGAGGCAGCAGGGACAGCTGCGTCACACACGCCACAAGCATCTGTGAGCTTGTTCGTTTACGCAGTAATGGCCTGCCTCTCACTAGCTACACTGACACCAGATCAAGAGCTCACACAGTGGGACAACACAACATCAGCAGACAAACTAGAGTATGTATCTAGATGGCGCAGTAGGCACTGCAGTAGGGGTGGGCGATATGGACAAAAAATAAAATCTCGATATTTTTTGTGATTTTGACGATAACGATAATTAGTCGATATCCTTTAAAAAAAATTGTAAAAGCCTGAGTTACTTTACAGCTCATTATTTATGAATAGCATCAATACAATAATAACCATAACCTAACCTGTGACTTTTTAACCAAATCAACCAATTGTCACTCTATGACACATTTCCAATTTTGCCCCCACTTGTGTGTGTGGCAATGACATGGTCTAGCCAGCTACATTAGAGAAGATGACTAGGCCAAACAGTTTCTCAAGAGAAAGTCTGAAGCTGAAGTTCCTTTCAAAAACTTTTACTTAGGATTCACTATAAAACTAAGCAGACCAACAGAGTACATCTCAGTTATTCCCTTCGATGTTTTGTTTAAGAGAAATCATGTAGGCTAGCATTCCAAGTTACAGAATAGAAACTAATGCGTTAGCTTATAGCTAATGTATATGAGAAATCCCATAGAGATGCTAACGGTTAGCATAATCGATACACGTAGATATTTAGAGCGAACTTTAGTCCATTTACAAAAGGGTTACATGAGAAGAGTTCTTTGTTTACAACTGACTACTAAAATACTCAAAGGCAAATGTTTTCTCTCCATATAATACCATGTAAGAAAAAAGGACTGTCTCATCAATGCTACGTGAACAGTAGTAGCTGCACAAAATCCCTTGTCCCACACGTCTTGATCTCGCTACACAAAATAAACATTAGACCTGAGTGTGACAACGTGGACCCACTAGGGATCATGTGACACTTGCTCTGCTGCAACGGGGCTTCTCTTGCATACACCTCCTGGATTTAGTGAATGTATGGGGTTTCAATGCGTGATTTCGAGTGTTTTCCCCCCATAAGTAATTTAAATACTCGATAATGTAAATTTGCACATCGTTAAAACAACAATCAAGATATTATCGCAGACGATAGATATCGCCCACCCCTACACTGCAGTCACAGATGCCCTTTAGTAGAGGTCCTGCACCACTATGGAGGTGTCAGTCTGAAGTCTACCACCACTGTAAACACCCAAGTTGCACATTCAGACAGAATTCAGGACTGAGAACACTGATTTGAGACACACCACTAACTCTGTTTCATTACAAGCTCTGAATACATGGAGATGGTCATTATAATCAAATTATTAATTTAACAGAAAAACACTCCATCTGACCTCATTTTGAGAATTGCCTGAATTATTCTTGACCATCATTTTAAAAAAAATGTAAATCTCCTCATTCTGTTTAAATTGCTTGTCACAAATGACGAGCTTAATACATTCAACCAACTGCGTTATTAGACTGCATGTGCCAGAATACATTCACTATGCAGCTCTATATTATGACTGCACTTTAGATGAAAGGAAAAACAAGAGACTGGGTAGCTTCTGAGAAAGGTTCAGCAACTTTCTGATGCTCATCTTCCATGACATGTAGGGCTGCAAGTTTGAAAAGATGCTTATGACATCAAAGGATGAATTTAAGAATTAATATTCTCTGATTAAGCTTCTGTCTGACACTTGGCACCACATGAGAATGTGGTACTTCTGTGTCACTTTCCCTCCACTGTCTCCTTACAAACACCAATAAACGATATGCAAAATAGCATTAAGGAGTAGTATGCTTGACTGGTGTATATGCAACACGTTTTATGAAGCCTGAATTTGTGCTATATGTGTTACCTTGTAAACTGTCAAGTTGATTCTTGCGGAGATGGTGATAGCAAGAGGCATAATTGGTTCTTTTCAACATCGATCCAGCAGATAGCATCACTGTCCAAATGCATCTGCGAGGATTATGAAACCAACAACAAGGCCGCCTCTACATAACAGCTCTCTCTGCATTTCAAAAATGGAGAGGTTACTCCTACACATACTGAAAGACTGTGCCTAACACGGAGAGGACTGACCCAGTTATTTATGGCCGTGACTGACACATAGAGATAGATATACAAAAGCAAATAGTGCGGCACATATCCAGGACATTGATAGAAAGCGCTCGCTGAATGAAAGTGGCTTTCGCAGAACTGCACGCTCTCTCTCTCAAACACTATCCTCTCCCAGGATGTTTTTAAAATGAAAGCATGACTGGAACACTATTTCAGACCTGTGAGGTTCTGTCAGATCCACTGAGTCAGTACACCTGCTGCTGTTAAGGAACTTTAGCATGCATTCTGCAATTTCATGCCCCATTCCATATGCATGCATTCCGGCTTGCCTGTGTATATTCGATCTCATTCACCTGTCTCTGAAAGGGCTTATTTCTTCATAAATACATCACTGGCATACATATGTGCAGGCTGATGGTGTTTGCTGAGAAATAACCTTCCAGATGCTGATTAATTATATCACAGAGGCCTGGGTATTTATCAGAGATTACCGGTAATAAACACAGCATTTTCATCCCCATACAGGTCTTTCTTTCCTAACTTCTAAATTTTATTTCTGTTGATTGCAATGCTTTGTAAAATCTATTTGATCATTTAACACCATGAGCAAGATCGTAAGCACAACCACAACAAGTATGTACCGTAAAACTTCAAATAATCGCAGTCCCTAAGAGACGCCTGTCTCTTTTAAACGCCTGGCGTGGCTACAGGTTTGGTTAAAGGCCGGTCTCCAGTAGAGGCCTGGTCTGTTTTTTAGTTTCGGTTTGTATTTAATCTTCTAAAACCCATCAGATCGTCTGTTTAAAGATTCGCAATGACACGAAACCGTTACAGAAAGGAGGTTACAGCAGTGTGAATTAGATGTTGCACGTGGTTACAAGCCGTCGCAAAGCATTCACATGTCTGGTCACAGTTGCAAGGTTTTAGAATGTTGTATGAAGTTGCTGCTCATCTCGTTGCGAATCTTGGGTGTGATTTGGCGCAGACTGCATGCGCACATTATGATTAGCTGGCATTAAAAGACTGCGGTGGGGAAAAGCTAGAGTTCCAAATTGTATAACTTTTCTTCCAATATGAACTATGCCTATATGTCCGACTTCGTCATCGTTCAATTCATCCCTTGTGTTTAAAATTTGCGGATAGGCCGATGGTAAGCTTGTTTTTATGCTGGCAACAAAACCAGAACGGTTCGCGAACGTTATTCTTTATTCTAAATGCCATGGCGATAAAGAGAAAGAAGTCAGAAAAGGAATTTACCTTAGACTAGGCTATATCAGAGCCCGTCTACGGACATTCTCTGGCTATATAACTGAAACAGGTTAATGATGTAAAGTCAAGTGCGCTTCTATGGGACTGCTGTGTGCGCGCACAGTTTTTATTGATGAGTCGGAGTGGCAAGTGCTGCGCATAGTTGCAGTGGAATGTGGGTGCCCAGGGCATTATAAAACTTCTCACTCTTAGACCTACTCATACACAGTGGTGAAATGGCGTATTTAGCTGTCTAAATTCGAATCATATGCTGGGGAAGAAATCGTCGGACATCCATGATTATTTTGTTATTCAGCACCCCTGGTCAAAAATATGTTCCCGAGCCTGGAATTCATGCTATGATTTGAATGTAGACTGTTGTCAAATTTGGCAAATACAAAACGGGAGAAACAATATGGTTCATGCTCTCTCATGCTGTTTCATTCGTGCCGAAAAGGAGGGAGAATGAAACATCAAGCACGTTCCACTTTTGCATAAATAATTCCTGAACAGTTTTGGTCAGGGCTGATAATGCAACTGTATTTGACAAAGGACCGATATAGGCTATTTGCTAGTGACAAAATATGAGCTTTCAGTGTGATAATGATCTCTTTGTAGATTACGCTTTTAATTAAAACGTGTTTCATCTGTTCTGGCTATCCCCACTATTTGGATCTTACTGTATCTCACTCAATGAACAACATCTCAACACTAAATGAATGATGATCCGTAATTGTCATC
This sequence comes from Alosa alosa, assembly GCF_017589495.1. Classification (NCBI taxonomy): domain Eukaryota; kingdom Metazoa; phylum Chordata; class Actinopteri; order Clupeiformes; family Clupeidae; genus Alosa; species Alosa alosa. Next base: position 29,447,861 of record NC_063202.1, read on the forward strand.
AGATAGCCTAGTCATGTAGGTAGACATTCGGTGTGTTTGAAATAATTAATTCAATAATATTTTGCAGAGGAAAAGTTTTGTGTAAAGGGAATTAAAGGCCTGTCTCATATAGACGCCTGTCTCTAATACTAGCCAGTGCAGTTTGGCGATTTGGGAAAATAAAAGCCCGGGCTATTATTTGGAGTTTTACCGTAAGCACTGGTCAGCCCAGCGCTTATACACATACACCACACACAATAGGTTTAGTTCATGCACAAGACACTTTGTACAGTGCCTGACTTTGTCCATCATTTAATTAGCTAACCCTAAATTAGAGCCCACTGTCTCGATCCCACAGTACAGGGTATACAGTGGTACAGGAAAACACAGAGGGACACTAGGAGGAGATCCAAAAGAGCAGGTAATCTCCCATCAGCCTCACAGAGTGGGTGGCTGTGGAAGAACGCCTTCTGAAGTATGAATACAGACAATGCATGCACTTACATGCAGCAGCGCTATGGTGATTTGTCAACAAGACACTTTTGTCTAATTTCAGGGTTGTATTGTGAACAGTGACAGTGGCTTGCTCCAAGGCTATTACAGTAAGAAATCATTTACCAAATGGGCTCACTCTCAGCTACCTGTGGAGCGCTTTGGTTGAATGATGAGACTGTGTCAGGCTTGTGCAAAATTCCAGAATTTAATTGAAAGTGGCTCTTAAATTCCAATTCAATTCTTGAATTTCACTTCCATTTCAATTGAGGTAGCAAACAGGAAGCAGAATTGCAATTCAAATTGTGCCCAACCCTGGTGTGTGTGTGTGTGTGTGTGAGAGAGAGAGAGAGAGAGAGAGAGAGTGTGTGTGATGAGCTAAAGACACCCACCCACATTAAAAAAGGGATCTGCTTTTTGTTGAAATATGTCCAATTTCAGACTCAGTCTATGAGTTTATTAGTTGCATCTTCCGTACAAATATACCTTTGGAAGCATATTGAACGCTAATTTCCACATGATCAGGACATTGATTATCACTCACCATGTTGTGCTTCCTCAAAAGATGGCTTTCTGCCACAAAGGACTTCATCACATTTTAATTATAGTTTCTCTGTGCTAAGAGATTGGCGATGGCAACTGCTATTTCAGCCTTTCCCAGAGATAATTCATTAATTAGGTGTGAATTAGCTAAGTTATTATCACATCACTGACAATATAATCAGTGGCATACAGAGGTGTGCCAATTTGGTGATTCAGAATGCAATGTGCATTTTGTGAACAAACAATAATGATGTCAGTTCCAATCAAAACATTAAATTGGACAGGAGGCAATTATGCAAATACTTCACCGGTCATAGACACCATCTTGTTTGGGCAAATCTATACAAATCCCGAACTGACGGAAGGGTACAGTGAAGCCTCATGGACTGATCTACGTTGGTTTAAACCGTGTATTCAGTATGACCATGTGAGTGTTGTGATTTTCCATGGGTGGAGGCATCTTTTGATCTTTCTATCTGGTCTATGGACATGTAGATAAATCCAGCCATATTTGTGTTGATTTTAATTTCACTATAAAACATGTCAAGCTATGATATTGAAGGAGCCAGCACCAGTGACAGTGTCTTTCTTCCACTATATTGTTTCTACACTGTCTTCTACACAAAAAGAAAGACGCTGTGAATTCAGTATTCACATAGTATGTTGTGTACTGTCTATGCATTTCTTTAGCATGCATGCAAGTGTTTTAGGAAATCATTTCACAACTTCAGAAACATTTGTAAACAAAGTATTAGTAAAGTCTTTGGACATGTTAATTGCACAAAATCATTAATCTTTAACTTACTGTTGTCAAAAACATTGGCACCGAGTAAGGAAATATTGTAGCTGTGAAAGTGTCTCAATTCAAAATGCATTTCATTTGGATAGATAGAAGTAATGGACTAGATTTACCAATGTGAGTAAGCTGTCAAATATACTGTATAAGAAAACACAAGCGCAGAATCACATGCCTCTATTTCTTACAATGTGGGAGTTGGGGGTGGTGTCACATGTCTTGTGCCACAGAGATCCATAGATCTTCAGGGCTGAACCATTCTGATTCATCTTCTACATGACCTAGGCTGACATATGAGGAGGATTTCTCCCATTATCTATTAATAGTAATGACCTGGACTCTTCTACGGTGGCTTAGTGCCACCTTGTTGTTGCCCTTTCAAATGTCCTCATGAATCTTCCTTAAGGAGCATGTCTGTAATTGTCTCTATTGGCTGAGAGTGCAGCAATTATCATCACTGCTAATTAATACAGGCGGGATTTGGGAAGGGGTGACCTTCAGGAAGTATGGAGGCTGCTTTTCAAGGACCTCAAATGGACATGTCAGCAGATGTGCAACCTTTTTACAGAAGCTTTTGCAAAGTCTAACTATTTCTTCAATCCAATCTCCAAATACAAGATAATGTTGTTTTGAAATGTGGGCTCTCTAGAATAACTTCTACACTTCCCATGTCTAGGATAGGGGTGCCATGATATACTGGTGAATAAAAAATGAAATATCTATCTAATACCGTCATAAATAATGCGCCTCTCTAGTGATAAAATAAATAAATAAATTGACTGATGGTAGGATGCTTATGAAACACATCATGTCATAATTAATTTGGGTAGTTCCATATTGCATGAAATTATCATGGGACATCCACCTATTTATTTACTAGTGAAAATTGTCTGAATGTAAATAGACAGATTCCAGTTTACTCCCTTCACTAGTCCCTCATATACCAACTCTATGTAATGTAAGCTCACACACAGACAGACACAGACACACACACCCAGTCAAATAAATTGAATTGCAACCAAAACAAATAGGCCATTAAAATTAAATTGGCTGCTCATATGGGTTCAGACAGCATAGGTCTGATACAGAGGATATTGTATGACATGTTCTCAGACATTTCCTGAAGGCTGCAATTCATTCGTTCTTTGAAGACGTGTCATTATATTCAATTTCATGACAATCTAATAACACATGAATCTATTCTTTACATTATATTAAAAAATGTCATGAAAAAAAAACAAATCTGAGCTGTCTAAGGCACAAGATCGTACAATTAGGTGTAAAGCAATCATCTGAGTGAAAGCCATTTGCAGAGGAATATATAGAAGAGCAGGTATCAGTCCTCTATAAAATGATGAGGGGAAACGGTCTTTATGTGTGGCTGTACAGGAGTTGCCTTCCTCTTTTAAACAAAGCGAAATATGTTGGAAAGCTCTGGGACAGCACAAGAAAAGAGTTTTAAATGCAGGCTAATTGATGTACTTTAATCCTATGGGAAAGATGCCTAAAATAAGAAGATTCAAATTCAGGCCTACAGAATGAAATTGGGAGACTTTATATTTACCAATTGAACTGTGGTACCTACTGTGGAACTGTGGCTCAAACAGTCTGTTAACTCCATTGATTGAAATATTTATACATTTCTTTAGTCATTTTTCTTTGGCCATACCCCTTGTCAGTAGCCCTGGCTGCCGCTAGGGGCGCGTCTAGATTTCTAGGCTACCTTGTCAGCGCAAAGGGTCTCAATGTCACCATTGTCAGGGATTTGGCCTTATCTAGTCATTTCCGTGTGTTCTTTGATCTGTCTATGTCCCTAATTCAGATCACATCTGTTAGAAAGATAGTCATAAATGACCACTCAAGTGTTCTTTTTGAGCAAGGTCAAGGAGTCATCTGTCAGACAGTTAATAATTTGACAGTATGGTCACTGACTAACACAAAATGTCAAGCAAACAAAATTCAACTGTTAAACTCTGCCAAGCTGTTTTCGGGAGCTTTGTCCTAGAGTGCCAGCAATCTAGACCATTGTTGATGATTTTTGTACAGCCACAGCATATTGTGTGTTATAGCTATGAACACATACAATAGCTTGATTAAAAGGTGAGACTTTAAGCTCTCGGTGGGTGCAAACCGTGTATTTCTACACGCCTCTGTTCCTGTTTTTTTTTTCTAGAAATGGAGATATAACGTCTTTCATGAAATATGAAGTGTTGCCTGTTACTTACTTTTGTAAACTTTCCGGGAAGTGATCAGTGAGACCTGGCGAGACTGTCACCTAGTGATAGACCCACGAAAATGGCCTGGTTTTGACCTGACGTGCATGCATCACTGATTCAACCCAAAGCGGCAACCGTGTTATGATAAAATGTCCAGATAAAATGTCCAGATTGTGCGTTTTCATGAGTTTTCGATCGTCATATATTTAATTTCCATTCATCACAGAGTTCCCAAAATCACATATAAGGTGTGTTAGAGTGTCTAGTTTCGTAATTAAAAAAAAAAAGCTAAAAACGTAATATTACGTTTTTGGCACTCAACGCATGGCACTCAATGAGTTAAGAATGCAAGAAGAGGAAATGGCACAAATACAAACTTAAGATGGACAGACAAAATTGTCAGTATTGATTAATCAAGTCAATAAAAAGATGTTTTGCACATAATGCTGAAACCTGCAATGTAGGACAGTCTTTCTTTGGTTAACTGACTAGTAGCTAATATGTGCAGTGAATTGGCATATTTTTAAATGTAAAAATTCATGAAAATCTGGCATAACTCTCAATTACAAACAACTCAACACCTGGAATCATCAAAACAAAGAAAGGGACCTTAACTTAAGGTCAGAATTTAATTTAACAATTAAACTAAGCTCAACTTTAACATTACGCTTTATACTTTGCCTATGACTTCTTCAAATCTGTTTTTCAGCAAATGTATCACTGCTGTCTGGTACATCTCCTAAGTTCCTGAAAACAGCTGTTAAAGCCCCTTCTCAAAAAGAATAATCTAGATGTTTCCATATTAAACAACTAGCCATCCAATCATCCATCTGATGAATTGATTAAATGATTACTGCCTTTGACCTGACCTGTAATGTCCTCCAAAGGTCAATCTTTGTCTGGCAGATCTATCTAACAGGTGTGTACTCCTGAAACATTTTGAAAGATAATGTGGTCCTGTCTCATGTAGTGATTTTTAAACAAAGAGCAGCAGTGCTTTAAAGTAAATGCTGTGACATACTGTACATTGGGGTAATGTGGTCAGTTCTTTTGGCATTCATACAAGCTGTCTCAGTGCAGGATTATGTGAAAATTGAATTTAAAGAACTTCATAAAACTTGATAGAAAGGCGTAGCATGGACCGATGAAAAGCCTGTTACATTTTTGAGTGGAACAGGTCGATGAGTTTAGTTTCTGTGAATTACTAATGTTTATGAACTGTGAAATAAAAAAAATAAACTTGCCTTGCAAGGGCATTAGGTACCTTACGGATCAGTTGCTTTCTGTTCGTTGTTTTAATGCAGTTCATTTTGAGAGGGACTTTGATATCGTTGAATTATTGATGAAACAGTAGTTATTAATTGTTTACACCTGAGACAAACACAAACATTTTTTGATTAAGCTGAATACCTATTGTTGCTGTCTGAGGAAGGCTTTTGGCTAGATCTAAGCCCTAACACTTTGTTGTTTTAATAATTAAGAACTGATTTGTGTATTAAGGATTATTAGCAAATAAAACTTGTCGCACTATGGTGATTTCTTTAGTTCCATTTTAAATTTAGCAGAAGTCAACATATTCCACAATTTTTCACCTCCTCTGGAACATCAATGTGTACTTAAATTGTGGGCAAACAGCAGTTTCCACAGACAAACACCTTTAGCACTTGCTTGCAATTACGACAACAATAATTCTGTCCAATCTAAGTAGGTGATGTTACTTCCTATCTCTTGCATTCAGCACTTGAGAAAAAGACTGATGAGTCATTTCTTTAGTGTGCTATGTGGCAGGGAAAACTGCCTTTTGCTGCCTAAGGTTGCATCATGTGTTCGTGTTTAGTAACAATGTTTTGGGAAAAGGGATTGGGATCCACAGAATTCTATCACATAATGCACCAGTAAAACGCATATGGGGAACTAGTTCAGTCATAGCCATCAGGGTGATATCCCACATAATGATGCACAGCAGGGGAAGGCATGTGTGTGTGACCATGATAAGGACTGACGATCCCTCATAACAAACACCTCCATCACTGACTCCTACACAATCCCCCAACAGTCATGATTGTATCTCCTGTATATACCCCCCACTCCCACACACACCATATGTCCAGCACCCCTTGGTTTTCCATGAAGGTCATGAAGTGTCCAAATTAAGACCCTCCTCTTCTAATGCCATCCTCAAGTTAGCTCTTTAATTCCCCTCATTCTCACGTTTATAAATATCTCAGTAGTCTTTCATGATAATTGGACAAGTCCCACCAATGAATATTCATTGAGGTGTCATACTGTATGTAGGACAGCTGTGGCCTACCCATGAGACAGCAGCACCAAACTTTAAGGTGCCTGTGTCTCCTGAAACTTTCTGACGTGATTCATAATTCATGTTAAGAAACGCTGTACATATATTTGTATTTAACTTCACTCTTTCATATGGAAAACAGGTGGACCACTTCTCCCCTTCTCTGCCGGCTTAGTAATGAACAGCTATGAAAGTTTAATGTCCAGGACCTGAGGGCTTGCTGAAAAGCCTGTGAGGCTGATTACCATCGCCAATCGCATTCATTTCTTCTTAGTATGTGTGTGTGCGTGCGTGCGTGTGTGCGGCGTGCGTGCGTGCGTGTGTGCGTGCGTGTGTGTGTGTGTGTGTGTGTGTGTGCACTCAAAGTGAAGACCTTGCTCTCCATGGCAGGTTTCCAGCAATGTCTGCAGCAGAGAATCTCACTCTTTTCCCCTCTGAATTTAAACTGAGGATAGCGTTGAACTGGAGGGCTATCTATCTACTGTAGCCTTTCTCAAGTATCTGCGGTGCAGTGGGAGGTTTGTCTGAGGAGGGTAGCGTGTGTGTGTTTGTGTGTGTGTGTGTGTTTGTGTGAGGCGGGGTGTGTGTGGGGGGGTGTTTGGTGACAGCAGCGCAGGAAGGTCCCTCACCATCATGCAGGGTATCCGAGTGCCATCACCCAGGAGCTGAGAGGAAGGTTAAGGGTTAAAACCAATTTCTGTGAAGGCAGGGAACGCAGCATGTTTTATAAGGTGCAGTGGCTAAAGGAAGACTGGTTATTGCATAACACTGAACTTATTTAGTTCAGCTGAATAACTGAAAAATGTCTCTTCAGATGGGAGGCAATGTAGGTGGAATTAAGAGCATGATCTTATGCAAGTTTAAGATTTTTTTTTTGACTGTGGAAACATTACATCAGTGAATGTATTTAAATGTCATATACTGTAATCATACACATTACTGGTAGGTAATTTTACAGTTTACTGACAGGAGATTCATTTCATGTAAACACATAAATGGCATTATACTGTAAAAAAGGCAGTAATTTCAATTTTATGCACAAAGGAGAATGTGACTGTGACATTTTTAAGGGTTTGGCATACTATTCTATTGATAAAATAATCCCTGAGGGTTAAAGTGGATGAAGAATTAAATCTTTACTGAATGTACGGATGGCTTAAGAAATTAATTTTAGATGTAAGCCTACACTGTGTATGGCTATACATGTAGGCCCCTGCAGTTTACATTGCATATAATGCACTGTACATAAAGGTATTCAAAACATTTTAATCACATCCCCACCAATTATTGTAGAGCTGTGTCTGTTTAAATGACCAGGACTGAACTGTTCTTCTTTTTCATTTCAATGGTTGTCTGTTGTTTTCTCACGATTCTGGTCCTATACAGGCGTTACCCAAGCTAATTAGCATGAGAAAGCAAAGGGAATCTTATTCAGAGAAATTCTACTCGAGCCTTACACACATCATTTACTCAAGCTCATGAGTGGGATACGCTAAAAATAACCCCTGCAATGTACAACAACATGCTTCCTTTTCCCCCACACAGGCACGACACTGCTGGAGATTTCACCAGGACTGGATCATATGAAGACATCTCTCATGGCACCAATCACTGTCCATCACTGCATCTCTCTCTCTCTCTCTCTCTCCTCTCTCTCTCTCTCTCTACTGAGGAGCAGCATGTTACTGTGACCTATTTCATTAACACTGCAATTTGGGTACATTCACAGTGGGACATATGATAATATCAAACAAACATTAATGACCCCATAGAGAATGGCTGAGTCTGATTATTAAGTACATGAAGTAAATATTATGTGCTGTTCATTCACTAATCTTCCATTAAATGATAACGCGCCGAATCCAGAAAGCGAGTTTACCCATTACTGTGTTTAGTCTTTACAGCAGAGTTGAGGACAAGTGAGGGGAAAAAAATAAAGTGTATACGCACAGACAGTCTGTAACTGTCAGCTTTGGCCCAAACTGTCCATCACCCCGCTGTCGGTTACCTCTACCACTCAAATTAACTGAATTTGTGCTGGTGTCTCCTGTCAGTGTAGCCAATGTGTTATCTCCCTGGTGTGGCCATATGTCTTACTGCCTATTACTTGAAACACGAGACAAAACACCATGAATTCCTGCCTCCCATTCCTGAGTGTTTCTAATTGTAGAAAATCTTTTGTCAAGCATGTATAGCCCCATACAAACAAACAACACCGACTATCTCCCTGGCACAGAGGTGAACACCACCCACCACCTTCAACCACAAACACATCTGCAAATAATGGGGCCTGTATCCAGGAACACATATACGACGTGCAAAGGAATACACGCACACTAGCATACTATGAAAGCCACCGAGCCACAAATGTAAATAAACTATGTAAATAAACAATGCAAAGCTCGTCATGAAATAAAAAGTTTATGATAGAAATAGGCTTCTTCATTCTGCATGATCAAAGGACATCTTGTTTTTTATCTCAGCACTATTTGACCTTCCACAGAATGCTCTCCAAAATCGATAACTCCGCGTTCAATCTGTTCAGGTAGGAGACCTATGAGAGCAATAAGGCAGCATGAGGGTGCATGGGCTGGATAGAACAACAACAACACATCCCACTGCACTGAACGGTTTGTCAACATGAAATTCAATACATGGCAGTCGCCAATAAACAGAAAAAAGAATTCACTATTGCAACAAGTGTCTATAGACACTTGACTGTATACAACGTCTGCCGGAAGTTTCAATCTAAGCCTTACAGTAATGCCATTACACCAATGTTCTTCCATTTGTTGTGCTTTTTATGGGGATGTCACAGTCTATACTCTCTCCAGTCTATACTCTCTCCAGTCTATACTCTCTCCAGTCTATACTGTCTCCAGTCTATACTCTCTCTAGTCTATACTGTCTCAGTCTATACTCTCCCCAGCCTATACTGTCTCTAGTCTATACTGTCTCCAGTCTATACTGTCTCTAGTCTATACTGTCTCTAGTCTATACTGTCTCCAGTCTGGCTACATGGCTATGAACAATCAGGACAAGCAGGAGGTTGTTTCCATTCAGTTCAGTGCAATGAGATGAAATAGTTTTCATGGACTCCAGTTCAAATTCACTGATGTTTCCTGTGCTCATGCTTGCCATAAGAAGCAGCATGACAAATCACTAACAGTGAACTGAAGTGGGTAGGAATAGAGAAACTAAATACACACATTCATGAAACCAGCTATTTGTCTGAGCAACAGACATACACAGCCATTGAAATACCTCAATGCACCTTATCAGAGCATGGCCGTGAACAACCAAGTTATTGCATCAACAAAAAAGGTCTCTGTTCACCATTTACTTGGCCTGGTGAGACCAGTCTCTGTACAGAAAGCCCTGAGTCCATTTCCATCTCAACAGCCTTGTCTGACTCAAGCAACCTACAAGGCCTGGATGGATGGATGCACCGCAGTGCTGCAATCTTAATGCAATCTGCCCGTGGGTCGGAAGTGTTGCATTTGCATAGCTCTTAAGGTCTGAAGGTATTGTCTTGGATTTCTTTGTAACAGTATGCTGTTAATGTGCCCCAACAGCTGTATTCACTTTCAGCTATTTAGACTAAGAGCAGGCAATTGACCAGAAAACAGTTGCTGAGTGGCAAAGCAGACATGAGGGGTTGTGCAAGATTTAAAATGGCATTGCAAGTGTGCAATGAACACAACAGCAAGTAGCTACTTGAGTTAATGTTTTAGGGTTATTTTAGGACCATGGACAGCAACTGTGGCTCCATCTCTCTCTCTTTCTCCCTGAATGTGTGTTCCTGCATAGAGTGGATAGCAAAAACCACTCCTGGAAATCATCACAATTGTCTTATTTCAACAGCAAAAAAGGGACATACACATATTTGCCAATCAGTGTTTTCATTGTGAACTATTATTATGTAGTGCATTTCTGAAGGCTAAATAAATTGCCTGTTTGTTAAATTGAAAATAAATAAATTAAAAACCATTTGAAAAGTATCCTGTTCACATAAGCATTCAACTCCTATACATTAACCTTTGGGAATAAAAAACCTGTCTGGTGTACTAACAAACTTAATTCAGTTGATGTGAGACAGTACCATCTTCCCAGTAAACAAAATAAAGTCCTGGCGACGTCCCCTAAAGGTCCCCTGGCGAACGTCACCTCCTCGACATTGTGTAGGGTTCCCTTTACGTCCCGCGGACCTCTGTTCGGGAGGTCTAAAAGACGTCCACGAGACTTTGAGAGGATGTCCTGTAATGGTCACCTTGGGCGTTATCTTGTGCCGGCGTTTATATTTCAGCGATGATGGTAAAAAAAAAAAACTTGAAGCACGACTTGGTATGGTATTACATCCTGTAAATCTCAGCGTTGCTAGAAGAGAGGTAGACGGAACATGAACACGCATCATTGACTTGTTCTACAACTACGCAATCAACTTCACTCACCTCATATTTTCACGCATGTACGCATATATGGTGAGTAGACATGGACATTTATACCGGGCTAGGATGTGCTGCTTTCACATCTATGGTGTCATTTTCTTAATAAACTAATACGACGTTTTAATGGGCATATCCCGTAGCATATTGTTCAAAACATCATCAGAGTAGGCCTATGCTAGCCTAAGATAAATTGTTCAAACCATATTGTTTCAAAATATTAAAAACTAATAATAGCCAAAAATACTAAATGGATCGCAATGCATGCTGGGAAGCAAACCTCAACATGGGCATATTTGGCCCAAGCGGCCCTCAAATCGGTCGGCACACCTAATTAAATACAAAATCTTTGCATTACCCTTAAATATGCATATATTTTCAACTGTCATGGAGCACTGAAAGTGATGTAGCCTATGCCTCATTGGTTATCTCTCTGACTGATCAGAGGTAGGCATGGAGCATATGATCTCCATATTCAAATGGGCTAACAAGCAATAATTAAAGAAGAGTGTCTGCTTGAATTCAAAGTATCATTTCAAATTATTCAATGGGCTACAATTAACAGCAGCACCAACAATTACTGAAGCCTATGTGTAAAAGTTAAATTACCCAGATTGTCTTAGACATTAATGTAATTTATACCAGTTATCACTGTAGGACAACTGAAACAACACAAAATAAACAGGGCTGTTGCTAGAAAATATTTTATTCCTGTAAGCTATACTACCTACCTACATTGCTGGTACATTTTGGAACAGTACAGCTACATGAACTAATTATCTTTAGTGTCTTCCAGTAGCCTATCGTAAAGGTTATACATACTGTAGCTTAGTTGGCTTGTGCATGACGTGACGTTTTGTAACCTACATTTCCGTCAGTCTACAGTCTTTTAGCCCTTCTTTACCATGATAACCTTTTCCAAGATAGAACCCTTCTCTACTTTGAGAGACCAACCACCACTCATGCCATCGATGGTAAATTTTGGGAGTCTGACGGAAACTGATCAATCCGACCAACAATTAACGTCGATTTGACACTATTTTGCTGTCCGGGTTTGCAAATCATTCATTTAGAAACTTTAAGTTGCGCTATTTGTTATTATAATCACAGCACTGCCTTACTATGTTATCATTAGGCTACCATATCATTAAATTATCGCAATTAATAAGTCATCATAATCATCAAAGTCAGCATGGCATGTCACAGCCTTTTTGAAGCTTCTACATTGGTGTTAATTTTGCACAATTGTCACTACTGGTGTTACATGGCAACTGGCTCCCATGTTAACTGGCTGCGTTGATGACGTTTTATGATTGATGACGAGTCTTTGACAGATGTGGCCGCTTGCAGATTTGTCACTTTCTGATACACTAGAGACGCACACAAATATGCATGACATGTTTAAAAGTCAAAAGTGTATGTAGTACTACATGCACTGGACCATGAATATGCCACCCAAAAAACAAACATCTAAATAGCATAAATAAACACTATGTGGGTATCGAACGATAAACAAATTGACTTATTTGCTTGGTAATCAGACGTCTGTTCACTTGCGCCACGAACCAGTGACGACACTCACAGAAATTGACTTTAATTGTATGATTAAAAGAAGTCAGCTAACGTTATTATGACCGCCGTGCAGCGAAGCGTATATAGGATATAGCATATAGGTTTAGTCAAGTCAAGTCAAGTCAAGTCAAGTCAAGTTTATTTATATATAGTCAGATTATTTATTTATTTATTTTTTTTTTTTTTCGCATACCCAAATTTCCGTCAATGATTCCCGGGACACTGAAAGACCGGGGTACACGAAACTTGGTGGGCATGTAACCCCACATGGATAGCATGGAACCATCGTTTTTCGTTTTGATCTGTAGCCCCCCGCTGGACTGGACCCCCCGAAAGGAGGGTAGGGCAGACACAGTTTTCTGTGAATATCTCGAGAACCGTAGGGTTTAGGAGGACCTTTTTTTTTTGCATGTTGATCTCAAAGGGCCATGTCAACCCATTCCATAACCACTCATTTCATGTATAGCGCCACCTAGTTAAACACAAAAAAGTAAAAATGAGGTGTTGTAATCGCAGGTATCTGTGACCTAACATTATTATGCGATTCTCATACCTTGAGAACCGTAGGGCCTAGGATGACCATTTATTCCATATGTTTGCCTCCAGGGGTCATGTTAACCCATTTCATGTGCACACATGTGCACAAACAGATACACACACACACACACACATACATTCACAGTAATCATACATATGACACATACTCACACAGTAGACATATGTACGCTTGCATGCACAGGCACATATGCAGGCACACACACAAGCACGCACACAAGCACGCACACACACACACACACACACACACACACACACACACACACACACACACACACACACACACACACACAACATAAACATAACACAAACAATCAAGAATTTCTCAGAATTATGAACAGGCAAGATGGAGGTGGGGTTGTATAAAATGAATTTTACATGTGAAATCTATGAACTAATCATGTTTTGGTTGTCTAGCAGATACCAGTGAGAATTGCGTGTGGATAATGCAATTTAGTGAGACAGTTAGAATCATATAGGCCTTTCAGCGTGATTTCTTTTTGTGGAAAAAATGTGCTGGACTGGGCGGCGGTCATATTTTGTACCGCTCTGCAGTACATCTAGTTATAATTGTAACAAGTTAACATAGCTGTTCATGTTATCTGGCTACCATGTTATCATGCTACCGTTGCCCAAGCCATTTAGTAGACCTTCAAAGTGGTTAGGTTTTACAAACGTTTCACTGAGGTTAGGCATTGCTGGTACATTTTGGAACAGTACAGCTACATGAACTAATTATCTTTAGTGTCTTCCAGTAGCCTATCGTAAAGGTTATACATACTGTACATACAACGCTTGTGGAAAAAATGTGCTGGACTGGGCGGTGGTCATATTTTGTACCGCTCTGCAGTACATCTAGTTATAATTGTAACAAGTTAACATAGCTGTTCATGTTATCTGGCTACCATGTTATCATGCTACCGTTGCCCAAGCCATTTAGTAGACCTTCAAAGTGGTTAGGTTTTACAAACGTTTCACTGAGGTTAGGCTGTGGCCGCCCGCCCCTACCTGAAGTGTCTGTAGAGGCACATGAACGTCAGCAAATAAATCAAATAAAAATCTGTTGCCTAATTGTGTATCCTTTTGTCCAGCCTATTCTTTTAAGAATTCAGTTCATGAAACACAGGCATTGAAACGCACACTGCAATGGGCAGGAGAAGTCTATAACGTGTCCATATTTTACACAAAATTTGCGCACAGGGAGAGTCAAAACTCTTAGGCTTATAGGCTATTAACGTTAATGTTGCTGACATGTAAACATGGGTTTGATGTTTTTTATACTTTATTTCCCAATTTGTAAGCCGGTGCTTCTCCTGTGGCGCAACAGGTTCATGCCTATAAATTGCTTTTTCACACAGTCGACATGGGTTCAATCCTCACCATCACACGTTTTTTTATTATTATTTATTTATTTTTAGACCAGCAACGCTTCCTCAATTTAGGCTACAGATAGACAGATAGTCAGTGAAATGTTTGAAAAGTTAACCATGATACTTTGAAGACCTACTGGCTTGGGCAACTAAGACAACACCATCAGCCGTGTTAACTTGTTACAATCATCAGCTTACTTCTTCTAATTGTATAGACTAACTGAAGTAAATTTCACTATAACTTATCAGCTGGTTCATGGCGCAAGTACGTAGATGAATGGTTATCATGTAAGAGGTTTCATTTAGGAAGCAGGTTCGATACCCACGTGGAATTATTAGGCTATTTAGTTACTTATTTTTTTGGTGGCATATTCATCGTCCAGTGCATGTAGCGTAGGCCTACTACAGACAATTTTGACATTTAAATATGTCATGCATATTTGTATTTGTTCGTCTCCAGTTTCCATCAGAAAGTGACAAATCTGCAAGCGGACACATCTGGCATCATCACTCGTGAAACGTCACCAACGCAGCCAGTTAACATGGGTGCCAGTTGCCATGTAACACCGGCACCCGCCGCAATTTTGTGTAGGCAACTTCGATTAACTTTTGACACGCTCACAGAATCCTGGCTCTGAGCCAAAATGGGAGGGGTGGGGTCTGACGTGAGCTGTTATTGGATCAGTCCAGTGTCAATATTGAAATGTAACCAATGGGCCGCTGATTGTCCTTCCTTTGGGCCGATCGTTGGCCAAAATAATTAAATTATATAGCCTATTCTATCGGCCCAAAAGGTGCGTCGGCCCACCGGGAAAATGCCCGGTATGCCAGATGGCCAGTCCGCCCATGATTGCAGATAAAGAAAAATGTATCGTATTCTCTAGGCTATGAATGCTCTTTATAGCCAACTTTAAGATGAAATAAATAGATTCTGATGTTTCTATTCTATATCATTGTTTTATTATAAACAGCAAGGCTCTGGTGAGGCAGAGGGCTTCTGCTCCTCGTTAGAAATCTCATCGGATATGTGCACTCTTTGCTGTTTCCACAAGGAGCTGCTGTAACATCGGGGACAGCTAGGCCTATGCGTGACAGTTTTAAACGCGAGCATGCGTCAAATAAATTACAATGACATTTAAGTCTTAAGTCATGAAGAATAGGGGTGGGCGATATATATCGTCTGCGATAATATCGTGATTGTTGTTTTAACGATGTGCAAATTTACATTATCTAGTATTTAAATTACTTATGGGGGAAAAACCCTCGAAATCACGCATTGAAACCCCATACATTCACTAAATCCAGGAGGTGTATGCAAGAGAAGCCCTGTTGCAGCAGAGCAAGTGTCACATGATCCCTAGTGGGTCCACATTGTCACACGCAGGTCTAATGTTTATTTTGTGTAGCGAGATCAAGACGTAGCCTACAAGGGATTTTGTGCAGCTACTTCTGTTCACGTGATGAGACAGTCCTTTTTTCTTACATGGTATTATAAGGAGAGAAAACATTTGCCTTTGAGTATTTTAGTAGTCAGTTGTAAACAAAGAACTCTTCTCATGTAACCCTTTTGTAAATGGACTAAAGTTAAGCTCTAAATATCTCGTGTATCGATTATGCTAACCGTTAGCATCTCTATGGGATTTCTCATATACATTAGCTATAAGCTAACGCATTAGTTTCTATTCTGTAACTTGGAATGCTAGCCTACATGATTTCTCTTAAACAAAACATCGAAGGGAATAACTGAGATGTAGGCTACTCTGTTGGTCTGCTTAGTTTTACAGTGAATCCTAAGTAAAAGTTTTTGAAAGGAACTTCAGCTTCAGACTTTATCTTGAGAAACTGTTTGGCCTAGTCATCTTCTCTAATGTAGCTGGCTAGACCATGTCATTGCCACACACACAAGTGGGGGCAAAATTGGAAATGTGTCATAGAGTGACAATTGGTTGATTTGGTTAAAAAGTCACAGGTTAGGTTATTGGTTATTATTGTATTGATGCTATTCATAAATAATGAGCTGTAAAGTAACTCAGACTTTTACCATTTTTTTTAAAAGGATATCGACTAATTATCGTTATCGTCAAAATCACAAAAAATATCAAGATATTATTTTTTGTCCATATCGCCCACCCCTAATGAAGAAGCAGTATCCTTAATTCTTCTGCAATGTAGAGCTAGATCGTTTTGCTTTACAAATTAAGTAGTCACTTATGTTGCTAGACAACCCTAAACAAATGCTACGTGGTCTGTTTTTAACATTTCTTTCGTTTTTTTGCATCGTATTCAGCACAAAAGCCGGTTCAGTCCCAATTCAAAATGTATGTGCTACATAATTCAGCATGTCTATGCAGACATGCTGAATTATGCAATTATGTAGCACATACATTTTGAGTTTAACGTTATGAACGTTTTTCCAGTTTATGAAGTTGTGCGTCTATGAGCAAAATAGACATATGGTTCTACTTTGCTCATAGACGCACAACTTCATAAACTGTATGATATGTTGCCTTAGACTACGGTAGGCTAATGCAGCTACTGCTAGAGACTAGATAGACAGATACTTTAATCATCCCCAGACGTGTAACGTGAAGTCGTGCATGGATGTGATGTCTCCGTCCTGCAGGCGGTAGCCAGAACGCTCTCAACTCCGCTGCCATGTGTGAATAAACAAACGTCCCCCCCATGTCCCCGGTATAACGTTATTGTCGGGTCCTTAGGAGGTATTTGAAATTACCAAATGCAAATGTCATCTGAGGGACCTGACGGTGACGTCCCCAGAAAGTCCTGCACCGGACGTCACGCAATAACCAAACGATAACTTGCTCCGGACGTCAATAAGGTCACCGGAACGTCCGCTAGAGAAGATGACGTTCGGGACCAATCGGGGACGTCGTGAATGTCGGCATGAGGTCCGGGGGACGTCCGTGTTTATCGGGTTTGCACATCATTATGCAGATTTATTTCTTGCTCTTTCTAGTGTCCTCTTTGTACTCCACTACAGCATGCCTACATCTCCAAAAGTCCCCTTCATAAGAGACTGGATGATGCTAATAGATATGAGAGGCCTGCATCCCTGGCGTAAGGATTTCTGATACACTGCTTGTGCAAACACTGTACAGAAATAGCTCCTACACTTCAAGAAAGCCACAGCAGAAAACAACTCAATACGCAGACTGCTGTCCATTGAGTATTGTATCTGACAGCACACTGTCTACTCAAAGGGATACATAACTTCATTCACAACTGCTCCCATATTTTACAACATTCCACATCATTCATATGAATGACTGTTCATATTTCCGTAATCTTTTTGGATTGGATATGGAATGCCCAGATGAGACCAGATGAAAACTCTGGGATTGTATCCTACACAGAGTCAGGCCCTACAGAATAATGTATGGCATTACATAATCTAACAGTGAACGACTGAGCCCATTAGACGCAAGACGTGGGGTTCTGAGGGTGCTCATGGAGCACTGTGTGGTCGAGCGGAGGCGAGAGGTGATAGCATATGCTTCACGCACCGAGTCACACTCTGAACACCTCTCCGCGGGGGTCGCTGCTCGCTCACACATGCAGGCAGACCCAGGCGCAGCTACCGGACTCATTGGCACCGAGGCACCGAACCAGCAAAGCCAACCGCTAATGGAATACCTTTGATAAAAATACCTTTGATATATGCACTTGTCACGAGCCTAATGAACACCACCACGGCCCCGCTGGCTCTGTATCAGGGGGTGTTTCCGAGGCAGAAAGAGACGGTTGATTTGTCGGCCACTCGCTAGGCCTAATGTCTTTGCCGAGCTGCGCCTCTGCTCGGGCCACTTCCAGGGGTGACCGGCAAGCTGTCAGGAGCTCAGGTGCACTGCACTCGATCCTGCCTCATTAAAAACCCTCCTTTAGGAAGCATCGCTGCTCTGTAGGTCACACCTGATACTGGGGCCGGCACTATGCCTTCCATACTCAACCTCAGCTGGGCAGAGAGAAAGAGAGAGAATTATTTATTGTGTGAGATGAAGACCTAGGCCTATATCTAAATGTGAAGCCCATTGTTAAGAACTAAACAATGCAGACATATTTTCAGACAGTATAGATTCTTGAATGTGATGCCTCTAAAAATGGCCAAAGGTCAAATGCCTCTGAGTGCAGCTTGCTGACACAGAGGACCCCAAATGTAATTCACACACGACACAAATCAGATAATGGCATAACAGTCACATACATTTCACATAAGCATAATCAATTACTCCGTAGCAATGCCATTTTTTTAGTTTTGAAAGATTACCACGGAACACAAAGGGAGAAGTTATAATAGGGCACATGGGAGCTACACAGTTATTTCCACTAAAAACAATATCAGTCTTGCATAATGAGTGAAGTGGAGTACCATAATGCAACATTTAAATTGATTTACTCACCCGAAGACCCCCTTCATCCCCATGAATTGCGATGATCTTTTAATGATGTAGGTAGCCTACGAAACACAAGTTATCAGAGCTCTAGCTCTCAGATCAACAAGTTTCATACAAGGCCTACATGTAAACATGCATTCTTAACAAAGCACTCAAATGTTGTACCTGGGCAAAGTTCAGTATTTGGCATCAGATTGGAACAAAAATGCTTAAGAGATAGAGATAGATAGATAGATAGATAGATAGATAGATACTTTATTGAGAGATGGGGGTGGGGGGGGGGGGATCAGTAATTTATTATATTTCTTAGTGGTTTTAGATGTGGGAATACTGACACACATGAAACAAAATATCCATCCAGAATGCTCACTATTCATCTGAAATATTAAGGAATTATTGCTCATATAAAGTTATATTATGCAGGGTCCAAAGGATAGCCTACCAGTGACATCCTCCCCAAATAGGCACAAATAAAGTAGCCTAGATAATGTGCTTAAAATACTAGAGCATATATTACCTCTGTTTCCCCTACAGGGTGAGCATGCTGGGCCTCATAAAACAGCCTAATGCCCAAATCATGCAAGGATACAAGGATACAAGGAAGTTTATTGTCACATGCATATAGTTACTGGATGTAAGAAATGCAGTGAAATTATGTCTGGTGTCAGCCTATTTGTGCATTTATGGGGGGGGGGGGGGGGGGGTGCAGTAGAAGAGGGGTTTAGTAGATTAAGTGGCAAGGGCTGCAAGAAAGGTGGGGGAGGATTGGGATGGGGGCACCAACAAGAAGCAGAGGCAGAAGCTGGCTAAATCGAAATAACACTTTAACTTAAACAAAGGGCATTCGTTTCAAATCCCTTAACCTACATCAAATTTTCCATCAATTACGTATCAATTTGAAAAGAAGTCCAGCTGCCTGTTATAGGCCTACATATGTTTAGGGAAGTTCATCAATTAGTAGACGTGTGACGTCACGTTATCTAGCCAGGTGAGTTCTTTGCGGTTAATGGGGAATACTTAACTGTCATGCAAAAGTGTCTTCGACAATAGAGGCTAGCCGGATCCACGGAGATTTGGTTTCTTAGAGTTTTAGACAATGATACGCAGTCATGTAAATGATAATTGATTTGGAATAAGCAACCATGCTGGAGTGGCAGAATGTGTCCGTGTCGGGAACCAGTGATAATGAGTATAATCTCACGAGCATGGACGACGGCCATCGAGCAATGGAGTTGGCACATCGACCTTTCAAGATAGTGATTATTCTAGTTCTAGGAGTAATGGTCACACTGGGAAACATTGCTGTCATTTCTGTCATATCTTCTTCAGTGGCTGGATGGTCAAGGAACTCCAGATACTTTCTGTTGTCTTTAACTGGGGCTGATTCCGCGTTTGGTCTCATTGTGATGCCTTTAAATCTCTGCGTAAGCCTAATTAAGGACTCGAGTTTGGGGCCCGACACATTCTGTCACGTGGTAGCGTTTTTCAACGCAACGGTGTACTCTACCTGTATGTACACACTGGCCACTATAAGTTTTGAGAGGTACCTCGCTGTATTTTATCCGCTGAGATACACATCTTTAATGACAAGGAGACGTGCATTGTACTTGATTGCCTTCGCATGGCTTTTCCCGCCCGTGTTACTTTTGCCCATTTCTTTACCTGAGGGAATTATTGAAGTACACTTCTCCACAGCATCACTGGTCTGCAAACCATTTTACTCCAGCAATGTTGCCTACTCGTTGAGCTTGACAGGATGTATTTTCTTCCCATGCTCAATTGTTATGACCTATTGCAATCTGAGACTTTGGTGCGCAGCCAAGCGACAACAGGTGAAACTGAGTAAGAGTTATCTGAATGGACGCAACAGGCCTAACGTGGCATCCCGTGTGCTTGTACCAGTGATGACCGTCTATTATGCATGTTGGACACCTTGCATGGCTATGATGATTTACAATGGTAAGTGTAAATCTTGCCACTTAATCTACTAAACCCCTCTTCTACTGGACTTTTTACACCCCCCAAATGCACAAATAGGCTGACACCAGACATAATTTCACTGCATTTCTTACTTCCAGTAACTATATGCATGTGACAATAAACTTCCTTGTATACAAAAATCTTATTCTTAGATCCTCATCCCGAAAGCAGTGCAAGTGGTTATCAGGGTTTCTTTTTTGAGGAGAGAATTGAACATTTTCTAGACCTGAATTCTATTTAAATTATCTGAATGTTTCTAGGTTTCACTGGTCTACATGCTCATAGATCACTGCCTTTTGTTGGAGTACTTTTTAGCATCTGCTGCTGACTATAAATAGCTGGACCTGTAAACACCTTCAGAGTGACTTCAGGCCCTGCCCCTATGTCCCTTGAACTCACACTCCTACTTGACTTGGCCACTGTGTTCCTCCAATTAAAGGAAAAGTCAGCAAATGTGCAGGAAGTTGTGTTTATGTTTATGTTTACATTTATTAGCAGAAGCTTTTGTCCAAACCGACATGCATTATATTTTAACCAAGGATCAAATGAAACACCAGAGGCAGCTCACCCCTCCCTTCAGTATTCCCAGAGAAACTCCACACAGGGAAATGGACATCATGTGGCTTTATCTGTCCACCTGACAGTATTGCATAAACAGTGTACATGAGAACGGAGATAATTGTGCCTTTTGCTTTTTTCAGCCATCTCTGGCTGTACTGTCTCAGAGTGGATGGAGTTTGTGGCTGTGTGGTTACCCACCTCTAATGGTTTCCTGAACTGTATCTTCTACTTCTGGATCAACCAGAGCTTCCGAAGAAAGTTTCGCACCATTGTAGCACGACTCTTCTGGAGTCTCTGTCCAGAAATGAGCAAGGCAATGGGGTGCATGTCCAGTACAGGAGTCCATGAGGTCCACAGAATGTGGAACAACAACAACACTCTCCAGGAACGTGCCTCTAGCATTTCCTCCACGTGTACACTACTAACACTGGCCGCTGATACTCACGTCTAGAGACAAGGAGTTGGCGGTCATGAAGTGGACTGGACACACTGAAAAACACCACTCAACCTCCATGGAGTCAATGCCAAATATTCCTCTCTAAAAGGCTGAACATCCACCATTATCTGCAGAGCAGAATGGTGTCATCAGGGACTTATTGAGGCTAAGGTTAGCCAGAGCTCCAGTTTTTCTTCTCCTAGCGCTGGTCTTGCTGTATGCTTTTACTGTTTCTTTTTTCTGGTCTGGATTCAGGCAAAGTTTTCAGCATTTCTTATCCAAAAATCCTATTTTTATTTTTTAGATATTTTCATATTTGTGAAGCTGTCAAAGTTCTTCCAATCAGAAAGATATCCCAGAATACCTGTTTTATTTTATTTTGTTTATTTTTCCCCTCTTTTAGTTTAAAGCTTTACTGTTTGTAAAGATCTCCACGTACTATAGTGATAGTTTATTCTTTTAAATAACTTCAAATCCTGACTGACACCTTCTGCCTCTGGGAAGTCCTCATAACACAACAGCAAACACTGAAAGCAAACTTCCCAAATTAAGCTGGCAAATAATCACAGATATTGGTGGCAGTACTTCCAGATAGCTGTGTGAGGACCACAATCTCCAGCTTCATCAGTTTGATGCAGAAGACCCAAGCTCGCTGGCAACCTGGCAAGTTTAACCTTTAAGCCTCGACATTGCAATTTATGCAAAAGGAAAAGCAATTAGGCAGTTTCAGTGTATAAAGGTCAGTGCAACTGTGTGTGGGAGGTACTCTTTCTTGTTCTATTGAAGACTGCATGCTAGTTGTCACTAAGGTGGTTCCACGTCAACACTCCTAAAGCTTTTTTGTCTTGCTAATTAGGGTTGTTTACTTTTACCATGCTGATTGTTCTTTTCATTTTTTGATTTGCTTTGCATCATCCTACTTACCCATTTACTTGCTGTTTGTAACATCAGTTGTCCTGTGATCTGACAGCCAAAACCGTTTATGGTAGCCACGTGACTTCATGCCTGTGTGTCTCAAAATAGGGCCTATTGTTAATTATGTGTATATTTGTAAATAAGTGTATTTCCCTAACAATAATGTTATGTTATCAGTGGGTGTTTTGTTTAAACATAAAATGGTTTGGTAGCTTGACTTGTTAAGATGGGTCTGTATCTATGTTGTTTTACCTGTGCCCTCATGATGTTTATTTAGAACACTTATTTTGTAAAAAGTCATCCACAATGTATTGTACATACTGAATTTTATATTTATATGGAAAACAAACGAATATTGTTAACATTTGCAGTTTGTTATCTAGACATTTAATTGTGAAATAAAGTTTTGTTTATTTAAGTCTGCAATGCATTTTGCCTATGAATCTGATTCGTTAACATTATTTAATATGGCTGTTTTTCTTCATGTTAAACATGAAGAAACTCTTACATAAGGTATTAGTTGAAAAAGACTGTCATTTACTAGAAATGGAATTTTGTTTAATTTTTCATAGCACAATTTTTGAATGCACCTCAGGAAATTCAACTAAGCTTCAGCAAGTCCTAATCTCATGATGTAGAGTTGCCAAATTTGATGGTACCCTTTCAGCGCATTGAAAGAATGCTTCATAAAAGTGATGAAATTCAAAGTAAGTTTCTCATAGCTGCATGCCATTGGTATGTAGTGGCATAAAACAAAAACACGTTTGAGTAGATCTAAAATGGCCTTGACAATTTTGTTAGTGCCCCTAAAAAATATTGTTTTAAAGTAAATCTTTCACCTTAATTATTATCACTGATGTATATTAGACCAATAGCCAACCTCCCTGGACGTGACCGCAAAAGAAAACTTAACCCGAGACTGATAAGAACGATGTGCAAATTGGAGGACAAAGTGCCAGAGGAAACTTCTGGGAGAAATGTCTTTAGGAGGTCTATTTCTTTACCTGAGGGAATTATTGAAGTACACTTCTCCACAGCATCACTGGTCTGCAAACCATTTTACTCCAGCAATGTTGCCTACTCGTTGAGCTTGACAGGATGTATTTTCTTCCCATGCTCAATTGTTATGACCTATTGCAATCTGAGACTTTGGTGCGCAGCCAAGCGACAACAGGTGAAACTGAGTAAGAGTTATCTGAATGGACGCAACAGGCCTAACGTGGCATCCCGTGTGCTTGTACCAGTGATGGCCGTCTATTATGCATGTTGGACACCTTGCATGGCTATGATGATTTACAATGGTAAGTGTATACAAATGTCTTATTCTTAGATCCATATCCCAAAATCAGTGCAAGTGGTCAGGGTTTTTTTTTCTGAGGCGAGAATTGAACATTTTCTGGAACAGCTAAAATGCATATGGAGACATCACAGTCCTTCTGGGAGAAATGTCTTTAGGATTGATGGGATGAAACGGGAACATTTATATCAAGACATCAGCTCCATGTGCAGAACAACCACCAATAGTCCTTTTAAAATTGGGTTATTCTGAAGTGGCCTTCTATGAGCCCTGATCTGCATTTCATTGGACATCTAGAAGGAGCTGAAACATGTAGTCTGTAGAAGGCACCCTCCGCAACTGAGGACAGCTGGAGCAGTTTACTCAGGAAGAGTGGGCCAAACTACCGGTTGGGAGATGCAGAAGGCTCATTAAGCAATGTAATGCATTCAAATAACAAGGGAGAGAAACATATTGCAGAGACACTTTTTTTTTTTTTTTTTTTCCGGTAGTAGTAGTAGTATATATACTTTTTTGATCCCGTGAGGGAAATTTGGTGCATGTGAATTAGTGCAGCACACAGTGAACACACAGTGAGGTGAACACACAGTGAGGTGAACACACAGTGAGGTGAAGCACACACTAATCCCAGCACAGTGAGCTGCCTACTACAACGGTGGCGCTCGGGGAGCAGTGAGGGGTTAGGTGCCTTGCTCAAGGGCACTTCAGCCGCGGCCCACTGGTCGGGGCTCGAACCGGCAACCCTCCGGTTACAAGTCCAGAGTGCTAATCAGTGGGCCACGGCTGCCCTCTTTTTTGACAAACAACAAAAAATCTGTATTGCATCTGAAACTTTATAAAGATGCCCCAGGGTTTGTTCAAAAATAAGAATGGAATGTGTGACATGTAAAATATGAATGAGATTCATGGATTCAGGAATACAAGAGCACTCAGCCGTCTATAACAGCATACATAGATCCTGTCACTTGATGTCTGGTCAGGGAAATGAGAACTGTCAATGCAACATGCAATGCTACATCTCAACGAATATTTTTACTGTGTTTTGCAACACACTACTGGATGTATTGTTTGTGTATGGGCTACATGATAACTCTTTAAACTAGGGTTTCTCAACGGGGGCGGTGGGGGGCGTTCGTACTACCTAGGGGGGCGCTGGGAACGTGAGAGGTTTTTTTTTTTTTTTTACATTTTAAACTTTCATGGTTTTCACATATTTTTGGTGCAAAAATAGGCTACCTGAAATAAATAGGCTATTTTCATTCATGGGTTTCTAACCCCTCTACCGTCCCAGCTACATTTTACTGTTTATCTATGCTCAGTGGTCACACAGTGCAGTTCGGGCCTGCACATGCCCGTTTTCCGCTCGCTGTTGTTCTGCAGCTGCTCTGAGCGTAGTCTCCACGAAAAGACCGTTGATAAAATGACACGTCTTGTTGCCTACATTTAATGTGAAAAAAAAAAAAATCATTACAACCAATGCTGATGTGGTAGAGTTTTTTTTTTTACCCAACCAGTCTCCTATTGCTTAGGGACATTTTCTTATAATTCCAGAAGAAACCAAAACAGCACAGAAATGGGTGTGTGTGTGTGTGTGTGTGTGGGGGGTTACCAGAGGATCAAAGTAAGGTCAGGGGGGCGTTTGCTCAAAAAAGGTTGAGAACCACTGCTTTAAACTGTTCCAAAGAAAGCATTCAATGACAGCAGCAGCATTTAAACATGATGACATTCCCCACATCTATGTTCATCTCTTCACATCTATTTCAAAAAAATATTCTTACGGTTTTAAACTATGATCTGCAGAGGGTTTTGTCAGTCATACCCCATTGTGCTGTAGACAGACTTTTCTCACCTGTTGGACAATTAGTAGTTTACAGGACTAATAGTAGAATATTTTTCAGTGAATTGTGCTCTCTGACGCTACAGCATACCAAACCTTTGTGACATGTCAGCCTTAGCCCATTGATGGAGTGAATAAAATTAAATTAAATATGCCAGTTTGAGTCCTGAAAAGTAGAGACACAAAAGAAAATACTAAATCAAGATTGATCACAACCTCTCTATTAGCTAATCTCGTTAATTTGATCAGGCATCCTTCATTGCCTTTGACACTATCATGCTTCATGTGTATGCCATAATTTAATCAATGGCATGCAGACATGTTCCCTGGACAACCCCATAGATTTATTTTTAAATATGTCACTCATTGCATGTCATACTTTCTCCTTTTGTCACCATCAGAGATGGAGAAAACATCCTGTGTTAAGCATAGACAGTATCAATTTACACAGCCTGACACATCACTGTGGTTATGTGAGTAGTTATATCAGGATTTAGAAGTCATAGGCATTACACTGTAATGTTTTGTCAGCTTAAGTGTGCATGGGAATTAAACTGTGAAGACTTTACAAATAGACAATATATGTGGCTTGAAAACACCATAGAGTATATGGCACACTTGCCTGTGTATTTGCTATTGATAAATATCCGAATGAGGATTATATAATATATACATATAATATAATATATAAAGAATATAAGAATAATATCTAAAAATAGTCAGTTAACTGTAACCTCTTCTTTATCTCATGGATTGCATCTATTTAACCAGGCATTTACTGAGCTTCTCAACATGTGGTCCATAATTTTTGCATTGAATTCATTTGCTGGCCGACATATTATCAATTTAGAATAAAACGCAAAGCTCTCTGCAGGATGTCATGACCTTGAATCTCATTGCGAAATCCCTGCTTCTGGTGGGTCAGCATTACACTGCCACCACATAGAGGAGGAGAATGTTCATATTCCATCGCTATGGTGATATGGTGTATATGAAATGTTTGGTCTTCATCCTCTTTATAAGGTTTTCCCAGTTTGTCCTTCAGCCGAGCAAAAACAGGAAGAGAGAAACCCTATTATTATATCAGTTTATTAGTTGAATTATTATCATCAGTGTGTTGATTCCTGTGGAACAGAATGACAGCTGGTTATGCATGACCATTTGGATACAATGATGGCTGCACCATTCTGATTCATCACTTTCAGAGTGATCATGATGCCATCCTCCATAGGATGCATATCCTATATCATGATGCCATCCTCCATAGGATGGTGCATGGAAATCAGGGTGCAATTTCCTACGTAAACAAACCCAGGTGGACCTGATGAGAGCTCTATGGTGAGCATTGTTTCTGTGTGTTTACAGTGAATTCCTGAAGGGAGATGGTCATTTTGTTCACTTGTTGCTTCACTCCCCAATAAATAAAACAAAGGCTTGGGCTTCATTAAAGGGTTTGCAATAATGAGTATAATATTTTGAACATGTAAGAATTGTTACTCAATAGAATATTGCAGTTGAAATTTCATGTGATATTGACTGATGTTGGCCCATTTGGCAGTTTTAACATCAACATGATGGTGCACTGCCCCCTAGTGACCAAGACACAGTACAAATGGAACTCACAATGCATTTGTATGAGATCATCGTTTAAATATAATCTGGCACTGATTTACAACTGAGAGCTCGAAACATTATTTCATCCTCTAAATTGCTTTAACTAACGGATTATGTGAGATTAGACTATGTTTGAGGTAAAGAGATTATGCCTGCGAAAAAACAGGAAACTAATGCTCCTTATTTCACCACATGCACCTAGCAGAATTGATTAGTATGTCATTGTTTATTTATTAACACATGTTACACCGCTAGGTAGGGTTTCAGGAGAACTATGTGCACAGCATGCTTGATGTGGCTGGTTTAGAATATTGATTTCAGGCTGTGTGGCTTAATGGTTGTGCATGCTGTTATGAGGTAACATGAAAACTGATAAAAGTCTTTACTCTGCCAGAACTCCATTGCCTAATTCATCCTACTACAGTAATTGTTTGTTTTAGGTGATTATACAACTTACACATGCACTGTGGGAGTGAGCTGTCCTACTTCAACCAGTGTTTTGTTGTGTAGCCTCCTGCATCAGCACAGGGAAATGAGTGCCTTCTGATGTGTTGACACTGTACACTGGGTTGGATTATGCCAATGACCCCCATGGGGACTGTTATTTTTTGTTATTATACTGTTGCTTTTATTTCAGGAAAATAAAAAAATGAGTGCCATTCACTGAGTGATTTAACAAACATTGTTAAAACATCTTAAATTGTTCCCTTAGGACCTCTGTTAAATGTAAGTATTATATTGTTTTGTATTTGTATGTCGCTTTGGACAAAAGCGTCTGCCAAATCCAAAACCCCATAACCATAACCATAACATTGCTATCAGAGAAAGGAAGAAAAAAGTTTGACAGAGGTTCTGTGAGGGGAAACAGTAATGACATATTTAGTTTGTTTTAGTATTTATATGGCAAATAAGTGGTTTTAGAGAGATTTCCTTGATTAGAGATATCAAGAGATTCCTTGATATTAGAGATTTAATGATTATGGTCTGTCTGTGTGGGACATATCATACAGTAGCCTACCTTGCAAACTATCAGAACGTTGGTGTCAGCATCACAATAGGTGCACAAGCAGGATGGGATGGGAGTCTGTGATACACTGTCACTTGTAACTAATTTGTCCTTCTCAGCAGACGACATAAATGACACGTCTTTCAGAATAGAATACGGTACTGCATATAGAATTAGAGACCATAGCGGCTTCAGTGGACAGATTTTACACAGTATTTCAACTTCAACATGGCAGGCCTTTACATTGTCTAGCTCCTTGTTGCACCAAACAAGAGCTAGGATGATTCATCACATTAAACCATGATGGACTTCATACATACAGAATCAAAGTTCTGTCAGCATGGATTTAAAAGACAACCACAAGATATATTAGGTGCTATCCTGATTTAGAAATAATATTTTGTGGAAAGTATTTGGTGCCACCCTGTGTTGTTTGATGAAAATGACACGGCCCCAAGTGTTCAATGCCATGCTCATACAGTAGCCTTCATTCATGCCACTTTATGTTTCCTTAATTTCAGTGCAATTTGTGTGAACAGGAAAAGATTTGCATTCATGGATACAGTAATCTAACTTTTTAACTTTTTACTGCAGTGCTGCTAGATGAATTGACACAAATATTTTAGGGCACGTAAAGAGGATATAATTTTTCCTGGTGGATTTTGTGGATTTGCATGTCTGTCATGGTCATGGACTCATGGATATGATCAATGTTCTTTGTTTGGTTAAGCCATGACTCAGAAGTTTGCCTCGCTGTGAATCACTAGTGAAAGGGGTGTGGTCATGAGCCCTTGACAAAGCAGACCGCTGCCACTGAGAGGAAGATGCAAAGCTCTTTGCCCTAGTTGTGCCTTTATGGAGCAATGAGCCATCCAGTTCTGGGTGAATACAGAACTCCTCTGCAACCTCAGGTGCTATTGATCTTTATTGTTTTGTTCTCTTCCATGTATGGCATTGAAACGAGGCCAATTTTCAATGAACTTTCCTTCAGTGTGTCCTTTTCCATGACTTTTTACTCACTAGAAGGCCATCTCAACTCACTGTAGATAAAGGTTAACCTGACTCTCGCCAGATGAATTTCGTTCCGCTTAGCTCCGCCTAGCTTCACTCACATCCATCTGGGACCTTTTCCATTGAGAGTGATTTCAGCACGAGATTGTATGATAGAGCCAATCAGGACGCAGGGCGGGAGTTTCATAGATGTGACATAGCGTAGAAGCGACTGTGAGACTGTTATCAGCGCCACGGGTTGGCTTCGATGTGAGTGATTGAAGTAGCACGTCAATAGATGACGGACAAGTGGCTTATTCAATCATATGCAAGCATTTTTTGATTAGGCCCAGCCTTCTGAAGCAACACTCCAATGGATTGGTCCCAGATGGATGAGTGGAGCTAGGCGGAACGAAATTCATCTGGCGAGAGTCAGGTTAGGTAAAGGTCCCTAAATGTAGAAATGTATATAAAGGGCCCTTCCTCAAAGCAGAGAGGTTGTGCCAATAGAGTTACAAACCTCAGGGTTCACCATTTACACCTATTCATTTGACGGACTCCTGTCACAACAGCAGTTTGTGTTCCTAAAAAAATCAGGTGGAAAGAGCATTGTCACTGTTTGTCTGGGAAAATTCTATCTGCAAAAAATTAGGGCAGCCGTGGCCTACTGGTTAGCGCTTCGGACTTGTAACCGGTTGCCGGTTCGAACCCCGACCAGTAGGAACGACTGAAGTGCCCTTGAGCAAAGCACCTAACCCCTCACTGCTCCCCGAGCGCCGCTGTTGTAGCAGGCAGCTCACTGTGCCGGGATTAGTGTGTGCTTCACCTCACTGTGTGTTCACTGTGTGCTGAGTGTGTTTCACTAATTCACGGATTGGGATACATGCAGAGACCAAATTTCCCTCACGGGATCAAAAGAGTATATACTTACACTTGCAATGAAAATAACACGGTCTCAAATGTTCAAGGCCACGTTCACACAATATGTACACTCGTGCCACTTTGTGTTTCCCTCATTTCAGCACAAAATGCGTGAACAGCAAAAGGTTTGCATTCATGGGCACGGTACTGTATCTTTTGGACTTTTTGCTGTAGTGCTGCTGGATGAATATACAAATGTTTTAGGTCACACAAATCGCTGTAGCCAAAGAGGGTGTCATTATTACAGTGCATGAAAATGCTGTTCTGTTATCCGAAGTCTTCTTCTTCTTCCCACCAAATTTCTGCATCTAATTCAGCTTTAACCGTTTAACATAGAAACTCCGTTCAAACTTTGTAACGTAGGTCTTGAAAAGGACACTTGAGGAATGTATTTTTCGTTTTTGTAAACCCTCACAGAGCCAATTAACGACTTAGAATGCGATTAGAATGCAGCAACTTCAATAGAACCTCTTCTCTGTGTCTCTCTCCATTGAACTGGAAAGCTCACTTTTCTCTTCCCCACTTTCTTTCACTTCTTTTTCTTCACTTAATCCATTAAACTATCTGTCTATCAACATCCATTAAACTATCTACCTATGTACATCTATTAATTCACTATTAAATAATTTAGCTATTTAAACTACTCAACTATTGAACTGGTCAGTCATTCAAACTGTCAGTTGTCATCAACTATGACTCCCACCAACTGTTTCCTCTGCCCACAACTGTTTCAAAATAAAAGTCCTCACTACAATAATTCCCTATTAAAGGATAATTCGGCAAAACACCTTTGCTACACTTTGAGTCCCTTTTCTGGTTTGTTTGGATGAACTGAGTTACCGCTTTTTTTGCATTTAGAATAGCCTCTGCCCAAGGGAACATGAATCAGCCTATATATTTGCACAACTGTTTCAGTCAAAATAAAAGTCCTCAGTGGTGAACACCACTCGGTGAGTTGCACAGTTTTAAAAACGAACGTTAATGGTTGTTTTAAGGACATGTTTGTGCATGCCTGTAGGCAGCCACTCTGAATCAGTAAAGGCAATTCAAAACGAATCAGAAAAGTCGAGACAGGGCCAATCATCAAAATTTCGGTGTCCACCACTCTAGTTCATTCAAAACAAACCAGAAAAGGGACTCAAGGTGCTAAATACCGGAATTATCCTTTAAATAATTTACCAAATTTAAACTATCCAACTATTTAACTGTTCACCCATTGGAACTGTCAGTTGTCATCAACTGTGACTCCCGCCAACTGTTTCTTCTGCCCACAACTGTTTCCAAATTAAAGTTTTTTTTTGCATTTTATGTTAATGTATGTTTTGCTTTTTTATGCTGTAGATGTGTGGAAACAGACACTTAACGAGTACGCTGTAGAAGCGAAGTAGCTTTTATTAACATGCAGGTAGCTCTACATTCCCATAGTCCCACGTCATCTCCTGTAGATAGGATTTAGGGATGGTTGCCAGATCAACCATCAACATAATCTACACATGCATTGGTAATTTCCTCGAAATTACATTTTCTAGTTTCATTTTATTGTTGGCCTTTTTGCCTGTATTTGGATAGGACAATGAAGTATGACAGGAAGCAAGTGGAAGAGAGAGATGGGGTGGGATCTGGAAATTACTGCAGGTCAGACTCCAACCTGGTGGTTATGGTATGGATGCTGTAGCCATGTTGTGCCACAGCGCAGTCATTTTTCCTGGTGGATTTAGGCTACATGTCTGTCCATGGATATGATCAATGTTCTTTGTTTGGTTAAGCCATGACTCAGAAGTTTGCCTCGCTGTGAATCACTAGTGAAAGGGGTGTGGTCATGAGCCCTTGACGGGAGCATATGTTCCCCGGGTCCTATGTTCCCCGTTTTCGATGGGACCGGGGAAGATAGGACCCTTTTTTAAAACCATAACCATAACCCTAACCCCGAGCGGGGAACATAGGACCCGGGGAACATAGGGATGACCCCGCCCTTGACAAAGCAGACCGCTGCCAATGAGAGGAAGATGCAAAGCTCTTTGCCCTAGTTGTGCCTTTATGGAGCAATGAGCCATCCAGTTCTAGGTGAATATGGAACTCCTCTGCAACCTCAGGTGCTATTGATCTTTATTGTTTTGTTCACTTCCATGTATGGTGTTGAAACGAGGCCAATTTTCATTGAACTTTCCTCCAATGTTTCCTTTTCCATGACTTTTACTCACATAGTATCTCAACTCACTGTAGATAAAGGTCCCTTAATGTAGAAATGTACACGACTCCTGTCACACCAGCAGTTTGTGTTCCTGAGAAAATCAGGTGGAGAGTGCATTGTCACTCGATGTTCGTCTGGGAAAATGCTATCTGCAAGCCCCGGCCATGTAGTGTCCACAGGCCAACAGTGGAAATGGATCTAGTTTGCATCTTGACAGACAGCACATTGTTGCATCTGTTATAAAAATAAACATAATGGGTGAGGTGGCTTCGTTCATGAGTGGACACACTGTGTGGTGTGTGCTTCCTTTGTTTAGGAAGCTAGTAGTGCTGTGTATTATTTAGCCAACAAATGAATGGGTTGATAGCCCCTCTTAAGTCAGCTTGATTGCGCCTCTCTTGGCTGGTAGAGTTAAACTGGCGGCTGTACTGTCACAGGTTTGTTCACAACATGCAAATTATGGCTCTGGCCATTGTTTTAGCCACAGTATTGGGCTGTTTGAAATGTGATAAGCAGACAATCCTAAGTTAACACCCTCATTATACTCAGCATAAAATGTGTGTATATGTTGAGGATGCACTTTCTTTGTGTGATCTCTGGCAACATGGATAGAACAAATGAAAATCTGTTTTCAGTTCTAATATCACCACTAACATAATCAGATTTATCTGAAGAAGGAATACGCCTTCTATTATCTATATGCTACAGTCATAGCAGATATATCTCCTAGTACGCCAGGGCCGGTTCTAGGCAGGGGCGAGGGTGAACTAGGCCCACCCAAGCATTGTGTCTTACCCACCCAAACAAAGTCAAAAAACATTTTATTTTCACTTGTGCATCTGCGCAGTGTGCAGCCTCAAACCCAGCTTGGATGTAGATGAGTTGGTGTTGAGTGTAATGGTAGCTAGCTGGTCCATAGCTGTGCAGTAGGCCTATGTATACTTGTTAGGTAAACCCCCCTCTTGATACCTTAAAGGAAAACAATGGCCGTTTTTCACATAGATCAGAATATTGAGATTCAGGAAGATGATCCAGTGCAAGATGAGTTGCTCACACACAATACACTCCCTCTCTCACACTAACCCACTCACTCAACCACATGGTACTTGCTCACCCACACTTACAAGTTTGCCTGTTTGCCGGTGACCTACTGTACATGTCGAACAGATCTGATCAACTCCAGACCAGATTTTTCAAAGTCAAATTTTAGACAGTTTAGACAGGGGAATTTCTTGTCTAAATACACATTCGTCTTTGCATGGTAGAGTCAACACTAGCATCTGTGAATGGAGCATCAAACTGTGCTCATAGACAATGGTTATTGGAAGTTTGCATACAATGTTTTCATATAATGATTTGGTCTGGTATTAATGCAGTGCCATCTGAGGTCCAAAAGACCATGGCTGTCCAATATTGTCTTTCAACCATGTCCCTTGTTTTCAAAGATTTCTTTGGATTCTGAATATTTTAATAATATTGTGTACTGTAGATGATGAATCCCCCAAATTCTTTGCAATTTCATGTCAAGAAACATTATTTTGTAAGCAATGAGCATTATATTGTTTTTATTATTTGCACACACAGGTTTACAAAGAGTGATGAATACCCCCACATCTTTACTTCTGAGAGATTATCTGGGATGCTCTTTTTATTCCCATTCATGGTGCCAGTTAGTCTAATTAGTTGTGAAATGTTCCTCCTTTTGTTGTCTTTATCATTACACAAGCCTATTACCCCTGTCCCAGCTTTTTTTGAGACGTGTTGCTGGCATTAAATTCAAAATTCAGACGCCAGGGAGGTATATTTACCATTAAATCGTCAAATTTGTCATTTTCAACATTTGTTATTCTGTTATGTCCTTTTTGCTGCTAAATATTGGTTTACTAGATTGGCAAATTTTAATATTCTGTTTTTATTTGTATTTTACATAACGTCCAAACTTTTTTTGGAATTGGGGTTGTAAATAAATAAGAAACATGACACGGTGTGCTCATTTAACTGAGTTGGGATGAAGTACCAGATAAAAAAAAATGGAATAAAGCCCTACACCTAATTATGTTTGATTGATATTGATTATTTATGTTTGCCACTCATTCATTTCAACTTGAAATGTTGCCATCGTCGTCTGTATCAGGGCTTTGCACATGTCCCTCGGCTCTTATCTACACTGAGGAAAATAAGGTCAGGAGTGACGCAATAGCCTATAGCTGACCCATGGTATCAGTTATCTACACTCACTGCAAACATGCTAAATTTCTTGAAGTTTACATAGGCCTAGATAAAATGATATTGGCACATGCACACAATTAACCAAATTAATCACTGTCTGAAAAACATAGATAGGCCTACTAGGATTTTTCTCTGACGCCTACATTTCAACTGAAGTGATTTCATGATGACAGCACAAAAATGGTAGGTCTAGCCTACACCATATATTTAACTAAAAGTGAGTGTATCAATGTAATCTAGAACCTCCTAAGGATACAAAAAGTGAACCTGTTGAGCGACAGCAAGGTGTATCCGTAAGCGGGCTCTGGTGGTATGATGTGAAGTTCTCGTGATTCGCTGTTGTTTACTGTGATTGGTTAAAGATCTAAAAGGCCTCGTTGTATTGGTTGGTTTCAGCGAACACCAAAGGCTCATTGAAAAGTGGCTCCGTAGATAGTGATTGGTCTGTCATTTGTCTGCTGATTAGACGCTGGCGTGGGAGGAGAATTCGGTCTTGTGCAGTTCAGAGTTTTCCTAACGCTAGCGATGCGTATGTCATAGGATAACTTACGCATTTACATTGTGTTGTGTTGTGAACTGAAAATTCAACAGTAGTTTAAATTCATTCAAAGGCTGAAAGATAGCAAATAACTCGGACGAACAATGGGAGAGGAAGTCGACTCTATTATGAATACAGAAGATACCCTCACTCATAAGGAAAATGGAGATGGGGACACGCCAGAAAGCAATGTGAAATACTACACACTCGAGGAAATCCAAGCTCATAATCTCAGCAGGGACACTTGGCTCATCATTCACGATAAAGTGTATGATATTACGAGTTTCCTGGAAGAGGTGAGGCCATGAAGTTACACGATAGAAGCTATGATAGCGCTAGCACTAGCTAAATTCATGTCTCGAGATATGATGCATTGGTAATGGTTAACTTGAAGTTAATCTGTAGCACTGAAGTTTGGCTGTAGTCTTGTGATGCATAGTGAAATTGTTTGGTCAAAATTCTATACGTTTCCAGTTTATACGTGTTCTACAGGTAGCTGCTAGGTAGACAATTCATGTAGCAGGCTATGTGATATAGCCCACTAGCTAAGATATGCTAAGTGTTAACGTTGCGTTTGTTTCTATACACTGTCAAGTGTTTTGGATATGTCTCGTGGATTTAATAGTTTTAATACACAACCATAGTTTTAATACACAACCATATACCCAACCGTTACCACAGGCAGACTATGCCTGTACGGATAGACACTTGACATCACTGATGCTGTTATAGCAGCTAGTTAGCAAATGTGGCTAGTTTACGTCAAACACTGCAAAGTATACTGCTCACCGTGCTACCGGTGATAACGTGGCGATATCGCCGGTGTTTTCTGGTGTTCACGTTGGTAATAATTAGTAGAACAGGCTAATACTATCTCTGCGAATACAGGACCATTTTAGCTGAAATGCTTTACCTGACGTTATGAAACTAAAGCCTACCCTCTAACGTTTTTTTTATCGGAGATGTGAGTTGTGTAATGTTAAGTTGGTTGATTTGGATAAGTAAGCCATGTAGCTAACGTTAGTTAATGAATTTTCGCCAGGGTGACCATACAAGCACATGGACTTGGTTTACGCATTTGCGAGATTAAAGATTATAGGTGGGTCAGAGGTAGTTGGAGTAAACAGAATAGTCAGTCGGTGAGGGGGGGCACTAGTTCAGAATCACTGTGATGGGCGTCGTTTGGTAATGTTGGGGGTTATTTGAGTTCATGGTTCCGGTGTTGTGCAACCTTGTACAGTCTGAAATGGGGCTAAGGTTATCAGACCTTCACTCAACTCTTATGATGGCCACATAAATTAGGTGGTTCTGTGGAAGATTGATATGTGGTAAACATTATGCGAAGTTAAACTGTCAACTGTTAAACTGCCATCAAGCACCAAGTGGGTCTAAACCCTTCACCGTTAACCAGTACATCTTGCAAAACCAGCAAAAGAATTATCTGGTGCTCTTCCAGGAGCAATAAAAAGCTATAAGCTGTTTTCAGTAACTTGAGAATGTGGAAATAGTTCTCTGCCTTATAATTCTTAAATTCTTTGTCTTAATGAACAGCACCCAGGCGGTGAGGAGGTGTTACTGGAGCAGGCTGGATCAGACGCAACTGAAAGCTTCGAAGATGTTGGTCATTCCACAGACGCCAGGGAGATGCTGGAGCAGTATTATGTTGGAGAGGTTCACATGGTACACAGTCTTAAAT
Source organism: Alosa alosa (assembly GCF_017589495.1). Taxonomy (NCBI): domain Eukaryota; kingdom Metazoa; phylum Chordata; class Actinopteri; order Clupeiformes; family Clupeidae; genus Alosa; species Alosa alosa. The sequence continues at coordinate 29,484,751 of NC_063202.1, forward strand.
TTCAGAATGATTGTGTGAAAGTGCAAGTTGATGTAGACTGATCTAATTGAATCACTGGGCCTATGTGTGAACACTTATGGAGTTCCTAAATTCTAATGCAAAAATGTCAAATTGTAAGGAGGTTAGGGCAATGATTTGCAGGCGGAGCTACTGACAAACTGCCTATAGGCCAGGAAGGCTCTTCAGCCAGCTCCTATATCTCTGGTGGAGCGTCAGCTGTGTTGTAATGGCATCTTCTGTTATATTCTGCTTCTTTTGTGTTCACTCAGACACTGAATATCTTGTTTATGCCCAACCTGGAAACTCTTTCCGTTATCCTATTCAACTTTGACACACATACATTTTCAGCATCTTACCATGATCATTCACTAGGCGCAACACCCAAACGGGTCCATGTAAACAGTTACACTAAAACAATAGCCGCTACAACAGTGCTGACTCTCCGCCGGAAATATAAGAGCTACCTAAAGAACCCTCCTGGCATTTTAGAGCTACCTAAAGAACCCTCCTGGCATATAAGAGCTACCTAAAGAACCCTCCTGGCATATAAGAGCTACCTAAAGAACCCTCCTAAAGAGTCCTCCTGGCATATAAGAGCTACCTAAAGAACCCTCCTGGCATATAAGAGCTACCTAAAGAACCCTCCTAAAGAGTCCTCCTGGCATATAAGAGCTACCTAAAGAGTCCTCCTGGCATATAAGAGCTACCTAAAGAACCCTCCTAAAGAGTCCTCCTGGCATATAAGAGCTACCTAAAGAGTCCTCCTGGCATATAAGAGCTACCTAAAGAACCCTCCTGGCATATAAGAGCTACCTAAAGAGTCCTCCTGGCATATAAGAGCTACCTAAAGAGTCCTCCTGGCATATAAGAGCTACCTAAAGAGTCCTTCTGGCATATACGAGCTACCTAAAGGCCATGGCTTCATAAGATTTTCCTAAAATTTAAGGCCATGCCTCTCAAAATAAAAGTGTAATATTCTAAAGGCTAGTATTGTTAACATGAACTTGCATAAGTAATACTTGTAATCAGGGTAGGAATTTCACGGCGGCCATGGCCATGGCGATGGCGTTGGCCGTGAGGCCCCTTTGAAAATCAGAGGTTTACAGGCCACGGTGGCCTTGGTGCCCCCTTCTTTCAATATTCTGCTTTGCGTCCTACTAATAGCGATTTTTAAAATTATTTTTTTAAAGTCTTTTACGCAGTGGAGAAAGTGACAGCGCAAGAAAGTGCGTCCAAATTCACCCATTCTCAGTTGAACTACTCGCGAAGTAGCCTATTCATCACACAGACATCACAAGTATCACATGAAAGAGCTTTTTCTCAGATTTTAAACGATGTTAGCCGATAATTGCTGTGTTGAACGGTTCATGAAAAGTAAATAATATAATTAAATTTAATCATACATTCTACTGAAGGTTTAGGCCCCATGATCTCCCTACCCATTCATCTCGGTGGAATACTTTCCTAACCCTTCTTTTAACACATGACAAACCATATATCAGAATAAACGGAGACCTTACGAACACAAAGGTGTAAAGCAGTCCCCTGTACAGTTAGCCGTTCCAGAGTAATCCAGTTTTGAATTTGCAGTAAAGTTCGACATACATGGATGTCTCCAAATTTGGGCTTTAAGTTTTACAATGTGTTTAAATTGTTCCACATGATTTCATAACGGGCCAAATACAGAATAAATGTTACAAATATCGCCTAGATATTGGTAAATCAGAGGACAGCTGACTAAGAGTTTGTGAAAGTAGCCATAATGATCACAAAATGCTAAGCATGCCTCTAGGCTATTTGAGTTTCTTAAAGCTGAGCTATGCTTAAATTGTTCAATACATGATTTCATAACAGGCCAAATATAAAATAAATGTTATATAGCCTAGATATCTGTAAATATTAGATGATCAGATGATTTACAGTTCTATGTTATGTCATGTTTCATGTTTTTGTAATGTTTCATACAGTGATGCAGGTCTACTGCAGTGAATAGGCCTAATACAACTTTGATCTTTTTTATAGCCTACTACTGTATAGTTAACTTTGGCCTTGGTGCCCTGACATGTGGCCTTTGTCAGTCCCTCCAGGAATTCGCAATGTTGCGATCGCAACAATTAACGCAAATTCAGCAAATCCTTGTGAATTCTGGGCGACCTCGCAATTTTGTCCAAACACCGCAACTTTTTCACAAATTTGACCAATCATCATGGTTTCCCCGTGAAATTTCACCTACCACAACAGTCCCTCGCGCAGAATATTGTGCAGACACCAGACACTGCCCTATAACTTGTTTGTTCACTCCTCTGCAGTTTTGATGACGATAAATAGAAGGCTAACGTTAATGATCTGCTTTACTTGCATCTCTCAACCTGGTGTTACTAACCTACCTAGACTATGAAAGTAAGTTAATTAAGGCCTACTTGGTTTACCGACATTTGAGTAGGCTACAGTATGCAACCCATTTGGCAAACGTTTACACCTTTCCTTTTAGCTCGTGTCATATTTGCTAGCTTGTGGGCTCAGTTTGTGTAGTGCTACCAAAATCATACAAATTAATAACATTTCAAGACATTTACCTCTTCTGTGATCCAAGAATGATTTCATTCACAGTTATTTTTTAACATTTATTTTAACTAATGACCTAGACAACATCCCGAATTCCATCCACATATCGTAATGCACTATGCAAAAAGTTCCACTCGTAGCCGAACACAGTGAGATGCAAGCCTTCCAATCCACTTAGAAATGTAATTACGCTACTCTCACGTCCTTAAAGTGGCAGGCAGTCAATTAGACTTACACACCACCAATGTAGCCTAATAACATTAAAGAAAAGTGTAGTCTAATAGTTTAAATCAATATGAAATTACTAGATACTTAATTGGCTAATTATGCAAGTCACATAATATGAATATTAAAAATATATTGAACTTAATATGAATTACAAAATATATGAATGTATTGAAACATGACATGATGCCATCTGTTTAGGGGGCTGTCTTTTTTGGGCAGTTCTACGAAAGGTTACTGCTTTGTGAATTACCCCAGTCAAAGTATTTACACAAATAAAGTAGGCCTACTTTGATTTTCTGTAACCCTCACTATTTACCTTTACTTATCCTTTTTAATAAGCATCAAGATGATCAGTGTGATTTTGGTCTTAGCCTACTAACCTTAAATGCCCTCAATTAAATTTTTGCAATTTTCACTTCCTCCCGCAATTTCTTCGCAACAAACAGCTAAAAGCACTGCAACTTCCATCGCAATTTTTTAGACAAGTTGTCGCGAAATCAGGCATTTTAGATCGCAAGAATCTCAAAAAATCCTTGCGAAATCCTGGAGGGACTGCTTTGTGCCCCCCACCAAATATGCCCAACTGAAGGCCAAGTGGCCTTGCCCCCAGAATGGTGAAATTCCAAGCCTGCTTGTAATGATGTACAGTGTAAAAAGAACACCAACTTTTTGGGAAATAAGCTTATTTGCTGTCTATCCCAGAGTTAGATAAGAGGATGCATATCCTTCTCTGCTCTGTGTGACCAATAACCCAGTCTGACACTGTTAGCCTAGAAGTGTGTTACACACATAGCCAAAAGAGTCTTATAGGCTAACTGGTGTAACTCACTTCCAGTAAATTATACTAACATAGACGGTGTCAGACTGGGTTGTTGCATGCACAGAGAAGGGTATGCGTCCTCATATTTAACTCTGGGGTACACAGCAAATTAGAACATTTTCCAAAAAGTTGGCGTGTTCCTGTAAGAAAAAAAAACTGAGAAATAACTCTTTCTTTATTTACCTATGCAGAAAGACCGTAAGAAAGAAGCGAAAAAGGTAAGATCAAACTTGTTTGTTAGATCAAACCAAATTTGTTTGTATAATGTCAGTAGAAGATAAGGAGGAAAGTCATGTAAATGCATGTCCATTGTACATCTTGAGGTTATTCAAGTGTATGTATTTTTATATTTCAGGACGTCTATATATCAACTTCAAATGATTCTGGCAGGTTAGTCATACATTTATTTACTTTAAATTGTTTCTGGTTTCAATTTTGTGGGCAGTCTGGTCACTCTGTTTTGTATGTCGTTGTTGTTCTGTTCATTTATACCAGTTTTGCTCTTAACATCTTTCAATGTGTTTTTACGTCTTTGTACCTCTTCAGCTGAATGACCGTTTTATTTTCCTCTGCTATAGTGCTTCCTGGACCACTTGGCTTATCCCTGCAGTTGCAGCAGCTGTTGTTGGGGTCATGTATCGCTTCTACCTTATGGAACACAAGTCGTCTTGATCCTTTCCCTTTGAAGATCCTTCAGACCTTTCTCTCATTTGACCGGAGGCCTTAATAATGTATTTGACTAAATCCGCCTCATGGTCAAGTTGAATGCACAGACACATTCAATGGAGCCCTTGAATTCAATGACAACCAGTTTTTCGTTCTACAGAAGAGGAGACCCATTTGAGTGCTCTCCTCCTTTTTTGTAAGACTCTGCTCTTTCCTGAACAAGTGATGGCTTGTTGTGTCACAATGGTTCTATTTGTTTGTCCTCTGTCCTGTTTCTGATTTCTTATGGCTGATATTCTATCAATTAGTAATAACTGTGAGATCTCCTGTAAAAAAAAACAAAAAAAAACATAATGGTGTCTAAATGTTCTAAACAGAATACATTTTTAGAATTGTCTGTTATACCTGGTGTCGTCATGAGATCTGAAAATGATGTGGGTGTACTAGCTGATGAGGATGAAAGCAAGAAACATAGCAACATATTTTTTTATAACAGCAGTGTGAGGTTTGATGTTAAATGTATCTAAGGTCTTCAGCTTTTCTTATGCATTGCTGCTAGCTTGCCGATGGAAAAATGGGGGATTGCCTTAGTTTTAACCTAACGTGATCCTCTCATCAACTAAATCAAATGTTCTGTTAAGAATTACAGATGAGAAGGAGTTAAAAATTGTTGGAAATTTTAAATGGACCAAATTGCCTGATTTCCAGATTGGTCCATAGTGGGTCTCCAAAAGCATGTTTCTTCTCAATAGGTTAGCATGCTGATTCAAAAGTTTTCACAGATTTTACACTGGTGTGCTTTCTAACAGGATAAACTAGGCATTGGTTTATACATTCTTCTTGGGTAAATAGTTTGTGTTGTGTTGTCTACGTAATAATCTCTTGCTCCAAACCTATTTTCTTATTTTTACATATGCATATACTGAAGTATACTACTACAATCATCTGTAATTTATTTGTTCAAACATTTATAAGAAACATTCGGGTAGTGAGAATTTGAGCTTGTAACCCATAATACTTGAAATTGCACAGCGTATATATTTATGTTATGCCCATACCTACATGTTTAGTTTATTTCTATGCATTAATGACATACAACTTATGCTCTTGAAGATATGTGCCCCATCAGGAGACTGGTTTTGTTATTTGGTCTGTATTTTAACATACAGAATCCTGATGAAATGGGAAAGCAAAATGTACACCATGTGGTCTGATAAGAGTGTCCTTTATTAAACCCTAAGTCCTCTTCAGAGGTCTTCTATTTGTTTGTCTGAATGGCTGTGTCTGTTTATTAGAGTAATTGGCATTGAGGGTCATTTATAAACTTGCAGGCTGAGATTGGAATGTCTGATTGTGATGGTTATTCCCTTTTCTTATTTGAGGAATTTTCAAAACATGACTTAGCAATGTACCATTCAGTAGTGTGTCTGCAGAAAACATATTTGTCTTAAGGGTGCTGTCCTTTGCACTAAAGCAGGTTGAAATGCCACTGTGCTAGGAAATATATTTCCAACTCAGTTGTGTATTTAAGGAGCACACAGTCTACACTCTTAAAACAAATGTGTCCAGATAGGGATAACACGTTTATTTTAAAAGAGTAATATTTAAATATACACACTCATGTATTATTAAGCAGACAGGTCTAATGCCTCAAAGACATTAATCCTTTCCTGTTTCAAGAAGTTTTAAGAAGACAAAAACTCTTTCTTCATTTTCACATAATCTGCTTTTTTTCACATCTCATGGAAATGTCGCTATGTGCAGCCCTGCCCGTTACAAGTGGAAATAGAAGAATGTGAATGCATGAAGGACTATGACTTTGCATTGGCTATGGCCTTTTCAAATCATCCATCAAAGTAACTGGGGATCAAGGCACGTTCAAGGCATTTGGCTGAGAAAAATAGGATTTCCCTGAGTTTCTGAGGTTTCGAGAGATAAACCATGGCCATGCGATATGAGCGACCGTGAGCTTGTTCCTTTTAACCATGGAGACTTTGGCAACAGTCAGGATTGCATTTGTTAGCCTTGAGTGGTGACTAACTTCGGCTTATAGCCTACTCCAAAGAATAAACATAACCGAGAGGGACTTTGGCTTTACATGTACTTTATGAGTATACAAATTATTAATTAGATTCAGGTGAGTGCAACAAGTTGTAAATTATATTATGTTTGTGCTTAAAGGTCCTTACACCAAACAACTTTGACAAGATTTGGGAAAGATTCTTCAAAGACTGGAGTCTTTTGAGTAAAGTTTGAATGGGGGGTAGGCCTATTAGTTAAAAGACTACAATCTTTTAAGAATCTTTCCCAAATCTTTGTTTGGTGTAAAATGGTGGCCATAAATGGTATCTGGCAGATGTTTTTGCCCAATGCGACGTACAGTATATTAACATGACATTAGTTAAAACAAATAGTTTCAAATTAAGGTGAAATGCCTACATTAACTAGCCTGACGAGCCAGACCCACATTAAAATGTAGGGTCTGGGTACTCACCGTTCGCAGTGCTCAGTCCGAGGGGCGGGATAATCGGTTGTCTTTCAAATTCCCTCTGCACGCAATAGGACAGCGCTATGAGTCCCATGCGTTTCCCACCAGCGGAGCTAGTTGGCTAGTTCAAACTTTTGCTAACTTAATAAAAGCTTAACTCGTGTCACTGTTCGCCAACAGCAATATTCATCTTATTTGTTTTCAAAGTAGCAGGGAATTCAAGCCAAACCGTTGCAACTCTGCCATCAATCATTATGTGTTAAGCCACCTAACAACTCTATACACGATTTGATTGGCCTGATAGAAGTTTAATTTTTCGAGCTCACAAGCCAACTGAGAGTTACTAGACTAGCCCTGGCAGCAAATGTAATTTGCTGCTGCTAGGGTGCGTCTAGATTTCTAGGCTATACATTAACCATATTAGTAATAATAACAACAAATATAACTGCAAGCGACAATGAGGGGGCCAAGCAGTTGAGCAGGAGTTGTCATGGCAACACAATGTTGTTACATTACACACATGCCCAATTAACCCCCCCACACACATATGTAAGGGATAACGGCCGCCGAGGTGTCCTGTTATACGGAATTAATGGACGAGGGCGAGGGGCAAAAAACTCCCCGACGCGCAGTGGAGTCCATTAATTCCGTATAACTGGACACACCTCGAAGGCCGTTATCCCGCTTATCATCCGGTTGCCAATGTAAAGCAAAGGAAACACGCGGTTCCGTTTAAAAAGAAGCTCACTAGTTCAGCTTGTTGTACAACTTTCGTTGGCCCTATAACAGCGATAGCATGGACAGTTAGGTTGTTTACAGTTGATTCCATTGTTGCGAAGCCTGCAACCGTCGTCCTACTATGGTTGTTATAGTTACCATTCATAAGCATTGATATGGAACGGTGTCCTGTTATTCAGAATTAATAGCCACCCCGCCAGCCAATCAGAAAAGAGTATTTCTTCTCTCCGGGTGATAAACCTCCTCCCCCACACACCCCATTACCCCCACACATACACATACCTACCTCCCCACCGCCCCATTAGGGTTGCAAAATTCCGGGAATTTTCAAAGTTGGAAAATTTCCATGGGAATTAACAGGAATATACGGGAATTAATGGGAATAAACTGGGAAATTTTAATATGGCAAGTTAATCTATAACAGGGAACTTAAATGTAGTAGACAAAACCCCATCTTGCAGCATAATACTAGTTAAAACAACCTGATTTAATGCAATTTCAGTCAAATTTCTACCCTGCACATACGTCAATCCCATGCACACAGCAATCAGCATAGGCTACTAGACGTAAAGGAAACCTATGGTGTGTTCATGTGCATGGGGAAAATAAATTCCCAGTGAAAACGTCATCTCATGTGGGAATAACTGGTGTGAAACTGGGAGAAGTTTGCAAACAGAGTTGCCCAGTTAAAGGCTTGTCATCACTTTTGTCCTCATTCAAATTGGTGTGCGTCATTTGGCACTGTAATTAAACTGTAATTAAACTGTAATGGGACGATTAATCTGTCTGATTAAGCTTGACAACTTATATATAACTTACATAATCTATAAGGTTTGGTTGGGGTGGTATGTTGTGTCATTTTTTACTTGTTTTACCATTTTCTAGGATTCTAACTGAACAAACTGATAGTCAGTTAATGTTCCAACCAATCAGAGTGGCGTGGTGTATCTTGGGCAGTTCAGTGGTTTCAGTGTTGCTAGCTTAGCACGCTAGTAAACCATAGGCAGAGAATAGGATTCCCGCTAGCATGGTAGCTAGCTTTGTATGCTTAGCTAAGCGAAAATATGAACAAACAAATCATATTGGTTAAAATTTTTTTAATGTTTGTATACGAAAAAGTATGAATTACCAAAAATTCCCTGTTAATTCCCGTAAATTCTCATTAATTCCCTTTGTATGCTAAGCTAAGCGAAAATATGAACAAACAAATCATATTGGTTAACAAAATGTTAATGTTTGTATATGAAAAAGTTGGAATTACCAAAAATTCCCAGTAAATTCCCATTAATTCCCATAATTTCCTTTAATTCCATGAAAGTTTCCAATTTGGAATATTTCCAAAATTCCCCAGCTTAACTTCCCATGGAAAGTTTCCAGTAAGTTTCCGGAAATTTACCGGAAATTTTCCACCCCTTTGCAACCCTACCCCATACATACCTAGTTTGGTTTTGATATGTGAAAGCCTTGCTGATATATGAGCTCATTTCCCTAACTCTAGCGCCCCCATAGTGGTCACAAGTCAACATATTTTTTGTGCATCCTCAGGATTTGGTCCTCACACCAAGTTTGGTTTCTATTGGTGAAAGTGTTGCTAATTATGGTGCCCCTATGGTCAAAGGTCACTAAATGTATTGTGCATCTTCAGGATGTGGTCTCGAGTCAATGTAGCCTACCAAGTTTGGTGTCGATACGAGAAAGTGATTGCAAATTATACCGCCCCTAGTGGTCAAAGGTCACTAAAATTATTGTATGTCCTCAGGATGTGGTCCTGACTCCATGAACCAAGTTTGGTTTCGATACGTGATAGCATTGCTGAGATATGAGCTAATCTTCTGTTACCCTAGCGCCCCAGTGGTTGAAGGTCACCAAATTTATTTTGTGTCCTCAGGATGGTCCCAAGTCCATATACTACGTTTTGGTTTCCATACGTGAAAGCATTGGTAAAATATGAGCCCACTTCCTGTGATTATAGCGCCCCCTAGTGGTCAAAGGTCATCAAATTTATTGGGCCTCCTCCTAATTGGGTCCTGAGGCATGTACTGAGTTTGGTGTTGATACATGAAAGCCTTGCTGAGAAATCACTTCTTCCTCTACCCATAATGGGACTGTCCCGAACCAATGTGCCAAATTTCACAACTTTTTACTGTACGGTTCTATGGGCTGCCATAGACTTCCATTGGAGAAGAATAATAATAGGAAAAGGTACAAGCACAATGGGTGCCTTCGCTGCTTGGCCCCTAATGACAGTATCAAATATCAACAATGTAAATTATGAGTGTTTATAATAACAAAATGCATAAACATACAAACCATAACTAAAATAAATATAGCTGCCAAGCAGCAATGAGGGGGCCAAGCTGGCTGCAGATACTTGAGCTGCCGAGATGGCAGATATATTTGACATCGCCAAGGTCTCAACTGCTTCGCCTGCCGATTGCCTAAAGGTCTCAACTGCTTCGCCTGCCGATTGCCTAAAGGTCTCTACTGCACCACTTGCCCATTGCCCAGGGTCTCTCAACTGTACTGCACTGCAACTGACATGCATCAGCACTTCCTGTTCCTCTAGCGCCGCCCTAGTGGTCAAACATTACTAAATGTACTGTGCGTCCTCAGGATGTCGTCCCGAGTCTACGTACCAAGTTTGGTGTCGATACGAGAAAGTGTTGTTAATTATAGCGCCCCTCGTGGTCTCCTACGGTGACTAAATTTATTGTGCGTCCTCAGGATGTGGTCCCGAGTCTACGTACCAAGTTTGGTGTCGATACGAGAAAGTGTGGCTTATTATAGCGCCCCTCGTGGTCAACGGTGACTAAATTTATTGTGCGTCCTCAGGATGTGGTCCCGAGTCTACGTACCAAGTTTGGTGTCGATACGAGAAAGTGTGGCTTATTATAGCGCCCCTCGTGGTCAACGGTGACTAAATTTATTGTGCGTCCTCAGGATGTGGTCCCGAGACTACGTACCAAGTTTGGTGTCGATACGAGAAAGTGTGGCTAATTATAGCGCCCCTTGTGGTCAACGGTGACTAAATTTATTGTGCGTCCTCAGGATGTGGTCCCGAGTCTACGTACCAAGTTTGGTGTCGATACGAGAAAGTGTTATTAATTATAGCGCCTCTTGTGGTCAACGGTGACTAAATTTATTGTGTGTCCTCAGGATGCGGTCCCGAGTTCATGAACCAAGTTTGGTTTTGATACGTGAAAGCGTTGCTGAGATAGGAGCTAACTTTCTGTAACTCTAGCGTCCCCCCTAGTGGTAGAAGGTCACCAAATTGATTGTGTGTCCTCAGGATGGGGTCCCAAGTCCATATACCAAGTTTGGTTTTGATATGTGAAAGTGTTGCTGAGATATGAGCCCCCATAGTGGTCAAAAGCCACCAAATTTATTGAGCCTTCTCCTAATTGGGTCCTGAGCCCATATACCGAGTTTACTTCAACAGAGATTGGTCGTGACTGGCGACCAGTTTTGAGTATGGGTGTCAAAGGCAATGCAATTATGAGACATGGTCTGAAGATCATCTGTGCCAAGTTTCGTGAAAATTGGATGAAGTTTGTGACCTATAAAAACTTTTAAGTGTTTTTGATGAAATCCAATATGGCGGAGGTCCAATATGGCGGAAAGTAACGTAATAGGAGTCATTGAACTCAGGTCGGTCCAGGGGTTCCAACTATATATCGATGTTCAAAATTGGACATACGGTTCAAAAGTTAAGTCCATTGGTGGCGCTAGGCTGCCTGGGGTTCAGACTTGAAATTTGGTGAAATGGATTATGGGAGTGTATGGAATCAATGTGCCAAATTTCACAACTTTTTACTGTACGGTTCTATGGGCTGCCATAGACATCCACTGGAGAAGAATTATAATTAGAAAAGGTACAAACACTATGGGTTGCCGCGCAGCTTCGCTGCTTGCCCCCCAATTAATTTAGTGTTAAGTGAATAGACACATTTATTGAATGTAGAACTCATCCACCAATGAGGAACCACTGAGGGAGAGTCTTAACGGTGACCTCTTAGCTTTGATGGATGGTTGACACTGTAGGCGCTCATCAGTGGATCATGGAATTAAAATAACAAGGGGCGGACCCAGTAAGTGTCCTATAGACCAGAGAGGAATTTGAATTGAATTCTGGCTGCCAATGAAGCATAACTGAAAGAGGACATTTATCATCTTTTGCTGATTAAAGAGATGTGCTGCTGCATTCTGAATCATCTGTAAGGCCTATAATGATCTCACTATAACTAGAGGGCAGCTAACAATGAATTGTAATAGTCCAGTTTGGGAAGAACCACAAGTTTCAAATTACTTTTTCAAATTTCAAGTTACAAATTTCCCTCACGGGATCAAAAGAGTATATATACTTATACTTAGTTGCGGTCAGCGAAGATGAGCCCAGCTGTGTGTTAATCTGTTGGGGAATAGCTATATTTGCTGGAAACCCCAAAACCTCTCTCTTTTTACATGGTTCATGCACCTATTCCAAGATTAATTTCAAGCACTTTGAAATTCAATTTTCAAGATTTTCCACCATTTCCCAGTATATTAATACAATTTCTTTATTTTTTTTACATTAAGAGATGATTTTAACAACCAACATTGTTTAACAACCAACATTAACAGGATAAGAAATTAAAGGAAAACACATACGTTTTGTGTTTTAAAATGTGTCACCTGTCTGGAAGTAAACTTTGCTTGCTATCTAACCCCATAAATAAATAAATACAAATAAATAAATAAATAATAATAATAATCACTTAACAAATAACTATTCTTTTCTGAAAATGTGAACTCAAACTAATGTTCAGGCTCAATCTTTCATTACATTCAAGACTGATTTTTGCCTGCAGACAGGTCTGTTATCATGAGCTACCGGCCAGTAGGCTTGCAATGCAAAGATGTGAAGTTGGGTGACATGAAGGTGACTGAGCTGTCATGTAATTGGCTATAACTTATTGCCAAACGGCAGAATATACACATACACATGGTGTTTTATTGTTCTATCCACTAGGGCCTGTAATTAAATGGCTAACATTAAAATTACAAAACTGAGCTGATGTTTGAGACTTGACCAAGGCTGTAGCCAGAATTTTTCAAATACAAGTCAGGGGCGTCCCTATTTTGGGCCCCCCCAAATGCTAGAAGGGCCGGGAGCATGCCCCCTCCAGAAGAAAAATGTAAAACATAACCCCTTACATGACGACTGGTGAATTTTGTGAAAACGAATAGGTAAATTGCAGAGGTGGAAAGTAACGAAATACATTTACTCACGTTACTGTATTGAGTAGTTTTTGTGTGTATTTTGTATTTTTTAAGTAGTTTATAAAATCGGTATTTTAAATTTTACTTGATTACATTTTTGAGTGAAGTATTGTACTTCGCTACATCAAAATCCCATCCGTTACTTGAGTAAAAAAAAAAAAAAAAAAGACTGACGAAAACGGAAAGGGAGAGGAAAAATCGCGCCCTAAACCACAAGCCTAGTGATAATGATCAGCGTGTAGCCTACAACAGGACGTGAATCAAGCTGGCGCCATGCAGTCTTTCTGAAAGTGATGGAGCTGGATCACGAGATGCATCAGATTAGCCTAACCTATGAAAGTGTATTTTCCACTATTCCAATCGTTGTCTCAGTTCATTTTAGCACTAATGATTGCGGAGATATTTAAGCAAACACCATGGGATTTCGTGTTTTGACGTTTGTGCTCACCTTTCTTTGGAAAGAAGTTTATTAGCAGTTGTTGTTTCCCCTCATTTTGATGTCTCTCTTTTTCCTGTTTTGGCCTTTGTTTTTAGTAACCTGACTTGGCTTTCTTAGAGAAAGACATTGCACCAGCAGCAAAACAATTAGCGGTCCACTACTAGCGATGCTCAACTAAATAAACAAAAGATAGACTACCTTATGAATCGTGCAGGCGGACTAAACCATTTAGCTCTTTTAGCAAGGGAGAGTGAGAGTGACCTTACACAGTTTTCACTATGTTTTGTATACAAAATCCAGTCAGTCAAACTTTACATTTCGTCTGACATTCATTTTGACATTTAATTTGGAAGTTAAAATATTCAGGTAAAATAAATATATGGTGGAAATAAGTATTGAACGCTTAATTTTTTTTTCAGTAACTAGCCTAAACTTCCAGTGAGTCTATTCGAAATTTTCACCACACATTATATTAACACACATATAAAAAATCCAAACATAAGAGTTTTATGTATTAAAGTGGAATGACACAGGAAAAAAGTATTCGTGCCTACTGAAATTTCTTCAATACTTTGTGGAAAAGCCTTTGTTTGTAAAGGCAGCTTCAAGACATTTCCTATATGACAAAACTTATTAGTGATTTTGGCCCATTGTTCTAAACAGATTCCAGGGGTCCCTCTTGTGAATCCTGATCTTTAGTTACTTCCAGAACTATTTAATTGAATTGGCTGCCTTCAAGTCTTTCTGGAGCTTTCTCCGAGTGGTTCCTGTGCATGGCAGGTTGATGATGCAGTGATGTTTCTTCCACTTGCAGATAATGGCTCCCATGCTGCTTACTGGAAGATTCTGATGTTTTGAAATGCATTTGTAACCAGTTTCATTGATATGTTTTGCAACAATAAGGTTGCAAAGGTCTTGGGAGAGCTTTTTGCTTTTATCCATCATGAAATGTTTCTTGTGTGACACCTTGGTAATGAAAAACCTAGCCCATTAATATTTAGGCTACTAACCAAGCTTATATTAATTTGCACAGATAGAAAGGATAACTACTCTCTATACAGATTCCAGCTCGTTCCTTCCCTTTCCTTGCCTTAGTGCTTTTTCTTAGCGTGTTCAATACTTTCCCCCTTTGTTATTCCACTTCATTACATGACTCTACTTATGGAGTTGTTTGGATTTTTTATGTGTGGATTACCTGAGTTATTACTAATGCCTGGTGAAAATGTTGTGCCCCCTGTATTCCACTTTTTACGGGCCCTCTCCTCCATTGGGGCCCTATACTTCCCACTTTCCCCCCCAGTACGACGCCCTTTAATCTGCTGAACCTTCTGCTCGTTTCCAAATATAAAAAAAACTCTCTGCAACTCAATATTGGCCTGCCTGCCTCAGCTGCCTGTGAGGGGCTTTTCAGTTGTGCTGGATTATGGTTCACTGCAAAGCGACCCAAGGATGAGTGCAACTAACTTTGAAAATCAACTACTGCGGCCCTCGGCGGCCATATTGCAACACTTATCGTGCATCTATTTCAGCAGAAATGCGTGAGCGTAAGGCTTCACTACACCAATCTTGCTCCAGCAGCGAGATCACAACAGATGATTGGCACGATGTCTTCACAGCACACCACATGATTGGCTCAATGTATTTTACAACACACCACATGATTGGCTCAATGTCACATGTCGACGTTTTGCCGCGGAAGGGTTGTGATATGTGTAGACATATGATGTGTAGACAACTGCCATATTGGCGTTTGGCCCCATACATTACTATGACCCCATACATTACTATGGAGGATTTTTTGAGTGCTGTATCTCCTCATTAGAAAGTCTTTGGTAAAACTGGTTGTTCTGGTACCCACCCCCCCAAAAAAAAAAAGTAACTAAGTAACTTTTACTTAAAGTACATTTTAAATTAACTACTTTTTACTTTTACTTGAGTACATTTTCAGATCGGTATTTGAACTTGTTCTTGAGTAATATTTCATCAAGGTATTGGTACTTTTACTTGAGTACAATATTTTCATACTTTTTCCACCTCTGGTAAATTGATATAAATATATTTCATACATCATAGCATAAATCACACTTACAATACAGCCTATTAGGCCTAAGGCTCATTTATATAAGAGCAAAGTAACCTTTAGGCCTACTCAAGACTAAACCACAGAGGGCTGAAATATAAAGGCTATCATGATCATTTTGCCAACAGTGACATAGAACCATAAATGTGATCAGTTTATAGCAAGTTTTGTTTATAACTTAAACCAACACACTTTTCCACAATATTCTACTTTTTTGATGCATCTGTACAACTCAAGAGCGTTTTCCCAAATTATAGGCCAAACTAGGTGGGAACAGTGGCCTCTGAAGTACGTGCTGTGCCATTGCAGGCAAAAACCTTGAAATGGGCTATGATGTGGTTAATTATCCATATAACATTAATATAACTTAATTTTCAGCAAGGCCATAATCATAGTAAACAAATATCATAGACCCATATTTAGCTGCAAAAAGTACAAAGACAACATATCAAATGTAGAAAATGAACATTTTGACCATTTCATGGAAAATATTAGCCTGGCTAACGCCAGACCTCATCTCATTGGGATGGGGTCTGGGAACTGGAGGCGTGGTTTACTGGGCCCAGAGCCGTTTATTGGGCTATGAATGTCTATCAAATGCGACTGTCACGTTCATAACATATTTGAGTCTTGCTGTCCCCCCTCCGTTCTCTGATCGGTTCCTTCGTTGAGGTGAAAATCAGGTCCATGGAATCAAGGCTGCCTAGCAGTGCGAATAAAATCACGCGCGTAAGGCAGCATGGGGAAACCCAGGCTAGGAAAATATTATGTTCATTTTGGGGGGGCATGTTTACCACTGTGCTGCTTTACCTCTTCATTTAACAACATTCTGTAAATGTTTGGAACTGAGGACACCAGTTGCTTGAGTTTTGAGAATGAAATGTTGTAGGCTACCATTTCTGTTGCTTAACAGTATGGGGTATTCTTAATCATGTTTTTCATTCCATGATGCACCTAATTTGACCGGTCCGGACAGCAGACAGGGAAAACCTGTATACATAATTCAGAATTGATTGTGCCTGGCCAGATGTGCAAGATGCCCATGCTGTAGGCACTAATGCACCTCCACACCGTCATAGATGCTGGGTTTTGAACTGAGCACTAAAATAAGTTGGATAGTTGGAATGGCCCTCTCCTCTAGGAGTCCATGATTTCCAAAAAAAATGGCAAATGCTGATTGATCTCAATACAGGACCTTTTTCCACTGTACCTTAGTCCATTTTAAACCAGTTCAGGCCCAGATACGATGATGATGGTATTTCTGTATCACCTCTTATACAATTTATTTTTTTGCATGGTAAAGTTTACACTAACATTTGTAAATTGAGTATCAAACTGTGCTCATAGACAATAGTTATCAGAGGTTTACCTGAGCCCAATGATTTTCAATACTTAAACAGGTCTGTTTTAATGCAGTGTTATCTGAGATCCAAATGACTCTGTGTGAAGTTTTGCTTTTCCATGATGAATGGTGCTTGCTGTAGCCATGCACTTTAAATGTGCAAATAATGCTGCAGTAAACCGCACTGTAACTGTAAACCTTCTCTGTTCTCTATATACAGTCTATGGGAAACCCTAATTAAATATATTAATTAAGCCCCTACATGGAGTCGAGTTTAAGTCACACTGATTAAGCCTAGGCTACTTGAACTTGAAAGATTTTCTAAAAGTCTACGGAAAAAGATTTTATATACAGTCTATGGGTTTTCCACAAAGGGGAGGGCTATTGGGGGGATTTATTTTATTCATACATGTTGTATTTTACAATATACTAATGGTATCAATACGCACTCACCGAGGGAAACAAAGGACTCAGATCCATAAATATCTGAATTTCAGACTTTGCCAGAATTAGGACAAAGTTTAAACGAATCTGATGAGACTGCGTTTGTTTGACTGTAGACGAACATATCCAATGGGTGGCAGTAATGATCTCAAAGAGTGGGAGGATGTTAGAACAGAGTAGAAGAAGATAACAAAGGGAATTGTGGGATTGTAATGGCGACTTACATCCCTGCAAGTAAACGTAGTTTTATCGTTCAAACGCAAACATTTAGTCATTTTCAGTCCTTATGATCACTACACCCTGAAGATATTTGTATATGGTGTATCGTTTTCAGTGAGTTAAAACTTAATATTTATGTAAATACGAATGATTCAGCTCTAATTTCGAAGCCAACATGCTAGTTGTCTTAGCATAATAAATAGCAAGCAAGCTAGCTATCGGAGTGAAATCAGCCAGCTAACGTTTAGTTCCTAAATACCGTTATTGCTAGCTTTAGATAACAAACACATCTGACCAATGCATCTAAAATGACTTGTCATATGACCTTAACTAACGTTAACTCGCTAGCTTAGTTGATCAGTTTCGTATTGTATACACTGAGGATTCACAATAACGTTGCTCTTGAGTGATGAACTATTACAATATAGATTATTTCATAGTCATTCTGCTACATTTGCTCAAGATTAAAGTAAACACAAACCTTTGTTGAAACGTGTACTTTGTATTGCATTGTAACATTATGTTACCATTTAAACGTTTCCCCTTTTATTCTACATAGGTGAACATCAAGCTCTGCCAATATTCTTGTGGACCAGGATACTTAAGTAACCCCATGATGGTCTACCTGGGTTTGTAGTACGCCAACACAAATCTTCGACTTCATTCATTCACCTGGCCAAAAAATGGAAGATGATCTATCTTTGCACCGTTTGGAAGGCAGTGACCTGAGTGAGCAGGTGGGAGGTTTGATAGTGAAGAAGAAGAGCGCTGCTTCCGAGCAGCATGTGTTCCGTGCGCCCGCACCACGCACCTCGCTGCTGGGCCTGGACCTGTTGGCGGCACAGAAGCGAAAAGAACGGCAAGAGGCGGAAGCTGAACAGAGTGTGAAAAAGTCGAAAGTGTCATCGTATAAGGACTGGGAAGAGAGTAAGAGTGACTCTGGATCTGATGATGAGGAAGAACAGAAGGGTGATACGAGTGGAAAAAATGAGCGGTAAGTAAAGTTCTAGCCTACCTTTCTTAAAGCTGAATTTTGATGTGAATGTGTCAAAAGCAGATTAAAAAGGGCATAGCACAAATGGGGAGACCACATAAAGTGTCCATTGTTGGTTTAATGCTGCTTCTACACACATAGACAAGAAAAAAATGCCCACATCAGTTGGTTAGCCCCTGATTATCATTATTCAGTTCCATATTCTGTTAGATGTGGTGATGTGTTTTGTTGGGAGGATATTTTTTTTTTATCACCTTTTGGATGATGTAATGAAGCTTGTTGGTTAGTATCATCAAGATCAAAAGCCTCCAATATGACTTAGGCTACACTTTACAGATTCGTAGACACAAATATCTGAAATTCAGACTTTGCCAGAATTAGGACAAAGATTAAATGAATCTGATGAGACTGCGTTTGTTTGGCTGTAGGCGAAAACAACAAAATGTAGGCACTCATTTTTTTTCCACTCAAAAGCCTATAATATGACTTGGGCTACACTATGACACTAATATGACTTGGGCTTACAGATGAAAAGTAGAATTCTGCAACAAAATATTCTTACTACTGATATTCAGTATATTTCAAATCAGTGTTCAGTGTTTCCCACAGAATTAAATTCTATTTGTGGTGGTAGGTTTGCAGAATTAACTTGAATGCAACCGTTTTTAACACATTAGCGCAGCGTGGTTATGATGCTAACCAGATTTAAGCACAATTTAGTACAACCTGGAAAATCATTGTGTGGTGGTCAATGTTGATATTGTGGTGGCCCGCCACAAATAAGCCAATGTATGGGAAACACTTAGTGTTGGGAAGTAACTGAATACATGTATTCAAAATACAACTTTTTTAAAAATGATTACGTATTTAAAATACTAAATATGAGTAACTCTGTATTTAAATACAGTTACTATAAGTGGGTGATTTTCAGAATACAGTTACACTGATAAATTTAAGGGATTACATTTTAAATCACTATAACATGTATGCTTCACACCATGTAGCCTATCTATCTCTCAGGTGGTTCCTTTCTTGTTCCCTCTATATTTATATAGCCTAAATGAAAAACCTCTCAGGGAATGTAGAATGTAAAATATGTTTTGTTGTAGGCCAGTAGGTCTATTACCAGCCAGCATGTTTTAGGGCGGTATTGGTTTTATTTCTTGACAGTGTTCTGCAAAAAGGCATGGAACTCCCCTTGTGCTGTTGAAATTGGGATGTGGTAGCCCTTTAGCCTATGTGCAGACAAAACATCTCTGTTCTTCTTTGACACAGTGTTTCATAGCACATAGCTTATACTGTATATCAGTCCATCCTCACTGTAAAGCACATTGTGGGTTGTTGTTAACGACATTCATGTAATCCAAAGAATTCAAAATAAGTTACTCTGAGTAATCTATTAGAATACGTTAGAAAATACAATTTAGGCCATGTCTTCGGTAATCTGTAGTGGAATACATTTTAAAAGTAACCTTCCCAACACTGTATATCTCCCCATATTATCAACACTACCGGATGGTAACTTTAATCTTTACATGTCATTGATTTTGTCATGATAACTTATTTCTGTTTTCTGTCTTATGTTATACAGGCAATACCGTGTTACTGGTTCAGAGACGCCGTCCAATCCAGGTGGTGTCAGTGAGGAGTTTCGCCGTAGACACCAGCAAAGGGAAAAGGATCGTCGGGAACATGGAGTGTTCGCTTCCTCTAAGGAAGACAAGCAGAGGGACAGGGGTGGAGACCGAGATAGAGACCGCGACAGAGATAGAAAGAGTGACCGAAGTAAGTCCTAGCTGTGACCCAATGCTTTTGTATGTTCTTCAAGATTTGGGAGTATGAATTTGCATTTATTTGTGTAATATCAATCTAACGATTGTTACTTTAAATCACACTGGCTAGATATTGTCTGTCACTAAATAAAAGAGTTGTTTTCATCTTTTGATGGAATCACTGTTAATGTACTTCAGAATTTTACTTTTTCAGTTATGTATGTTCCATGGCAGTCCGTCTAATAGCGCGTGCCATGCTAACCT
This sequence comes from Alosa alosa, assembly GCF_017589495.1. Classification (NCBI taxonomy): domain Eukaryota; kingdom Metazoa; phylum Chordata; class Actinopteri; order Clupeiformes; family Clupeidae; genus Alosa; species Alosa alosa. Next base: position 29,505,069 of record NC_063202.1, read on the forward strand.
CTTCTGTTGTTGTCATGTCAGGTGAGCGTAGCCACGGCAGCCGCTGTGAGGGCCCTGGGGAGCGAAGTGAGCGCTCCCAGCGCGAGGGCAGTGTGAGGAGCGAGCGCTCGCACAGAGAAGGCTGGTCCGAGCATAGCATCAGTCGCGGCAGCCGCAAGGATGAGCCTGCCAGCCCCCGAAACAGGCCCAAAGGTCAGTCAACACACTCACAGCCCACACAGTCAGCTTTGGTTTACACATCTTTCTCTTTGGTTATAGGCAAAAAACAATTTCTACAAACATTTTACACGTATCTGGTCATTAACAAAAAATAATTTTAATAGGTCTTCAGTTGGTTGACTGTCAGTTTGTCTGTATATACTGGTAATCCTAATAATTTTTCCAGTTGAATTACGGAAATCAGATGCTGAATGAAAGGTTTTCCGTATATGAAATAGCTCTAATTGACCAAGCGTGTTCTCTGCACAGATGCCACCACCCCCTCTCGCTCCAGCTGGGATGAGGATGACTCTGGGTATGGCAGCAACCGGCGTTCCCACTGGGAAAGTCCCTCTCCTGCTCCCTCTCATCGGGATTCAGACCGATCCGAACGCAGCCATCGCTCCGGCTCCGAGAGTGAGAGGAGAGACCGGTATGACATGGATACCTGACCCCACTTCCTCTCAAGATAAAAGAATATCAGCATACCGATATGTTTTTTGTTTTACCACTCCGTAAAATGTTTAAATGGAATACTATGAAATGCAAAAAATGTGTCATTTAATGTGTTATTGTTACTCCTCCTGCTTCCAGGTCAGTGAGGAATCGTTACCCTGATGACACTCCTCTGCCCACGCCCTCGTACAAGTACAACGAATGGGCTAGCGATAGGAAGCACCTGGGCTCCACCCCACGCCTCTCCAAAGGAAAAGGTCAGGCATGTGTTCTTATGTTACCCATACATCAGAAGACTTTGACAAGATTTCGGAAAGATTCTTGAAAGATTGGAGTCTTTTAAAGGGACACCAGGCAAGCCGGAGTGCTTTTTCTCTACGAAGCTCCCCCTAGTGCCTGTACGTGTCGATACGTGTGCGAGCCCTCGCTCGGTCTGAAGCTGCTTCTTCGCCGGGTCTGCCATTATACACACGTTTGCAACAATTGCTAGCCGAGTTTTGTTAACCTGTCTTTGTGCTGGGGATAAAGGATGTAAACTGATCCTGCTTCTCGCAATGTTTGACACTTTGTGAGACTGAAGGTTGCGGGTAGGATACACCGAACTTGCAAGCGGGATATTCTTCCTACAGGCAGTAGGGGTGGGCGAGAGAGTCTTCATTCGCCCTGTAATGAGTCACAATATACCGACTTACGAAGATGATTAATTAACACGAAAATGTTGCCTGGTGTCACTTTAACTAATGCCCCCATTCAAATTTTACTCAAAACTACACTACAATATTTCAAGAATTTTCCCCAAATCTTGTCAAAGTCTTCTGGTGTACGGATGGCTTTAGACACTCCCTCTGGCTTCAAGACTCCCCTAGTTATCTGTAGGATCTGATGACCTCAAGCTTATCTAGAAACATTTAGCTTATTTGGTGTACATCCACTGACATTAGTATTACTTTAAAGTTTAAACTGACCAGATGTTAGGACTGAGTCTGAAGTGATGCACTCAAGTGAGAAATTAATGTAGTGAATGTAGATTTGTTAACCTTTGCTGTGTTTTTCTGCTGCAGGAAAGAAAGAGGATGGAGAAGATGGCATCGCATTTGACAATGAGAGTGAGAAGGAGCAGTGGGAGGAGGACCAGAGGGTAAGTGGACCCCCTCCCTCAGAACACACAGCTTCTACAGTCCCATTAGCACTGCTCAATATATCAGTGTGATTGGGATTACTAACATGTAATAGTTATGTAGTAGTTATGTACTTAGCAATAGCATATTTGCCCAAACTATTGGCTGTTAAGCACAAATAAGGTTCTTTTTGGCTTCAGTATTTTCAGTTCTGCAGTGTTAGGGATGCTGTCTGCCATCTTCTAATGATTGTGAACGTGTGACTGCTTGCTGGTTGACAGCAAGCGGACAGGGACTGGTACATGATGGACGAGGGCTATGACGAGTTCCACAACCCGTTGGCCTCCAGCTCCGAGGAGTATGTGAAGAAGCGAGAGCAGATCCTGCAGAAGCAGACCCAAAAGCGCATCTCTGCGCAGAGGCGTCAAATTAATGAGGTACGGCCACTCACTAAACACTCACTTCCCAACCTCCCAGTGCACTTACATGTGTGTTAGATGTGTGTTAGAATGACATTTCCCCCATACATCTGTCATCCTTTCAATAACAGCACTGAGGCTGTAATTATTACCTAAAGAGCTGTGTTGATTGTATGGTATGGATTATGGAATTGCTGGCCCACTTTGAATGAATGGTGATTTGATGGTTTCAGCATGTAGTCCTTGGTCTAGGTCTTCCAGCCTGGAGCTGTATAAGCTGTAACCTCACCTGCTTGAATCTGTTTTGTTGCTTGACCCATGCAGGATAACGAGCGCTGGGAGACCAACCGCATGCTGACCAGCGGTGTGGTCCAGAGGCTGGAGGTGGATGAGGACTTTGAGGAGGACAACGCCACCAAGGTCCACCTGCTCGTCCACAACCTGGTGCCACCCTTCCTGGACGGCAGGATCGTCTTCACCAAACAGGTGAGAGGGCATATTGACCACTATCACTGCACACAGGGGCTAAACCACTGGTTTCACCATCACAAAACAAGGAGTTTACTGCAGGTCAAATAGTTAATGCATATCTTGACAGACAGGAAGGCTTGAGTCCGGAGTCCAGAGTGTTGTCAGCATGCCAGCTTGTTTTGCCTGCAGCCTGCCAAACACAGTGTTGTGGAAGTCCTCTTGGGCCTCATTAAGGGAGAAGCTGGAACCCAGAGCATTCTGTCTGCTGTGACAGATGGGATTGCGTCTGATTGAAGTGTTGCAAATCATTATACAAACCCTAGACACCCTGAAGTTATCGTTCCACTTGTTTGTGTTTTAATGACTTTTTCACTCCCGTCCATTTTTGTGGTTGCTGCAGTTCCGCAACAGCAGGAACTTTCAGTCCCATATGCTCCAGATTTTATTCTACTTGTGGGTAATACGTAACTAAACACAAACTAACCAGAGTAATGACTCTTAATGAGGCTCCAGAGGCATCCCCTCTAGCCAGGGGGACCTGAGAAAAAAAACTCCTGATCATTGACACATCCTCCCTCAGTGCCAAACCCCAATCCCTCTCTCCCCATCCAGAGGCATTGATGACTCTTTTCTCTGATAGGGGGTGAGGAAGGGTATGGTAATTAGGCCTGTCTGACTGTGTGTCTGTCCATCCAGCTGTGTGTGTGTGTGTCTGCTCACAAAATTTAAATATTACTCGTCCATTTACTTTAGGGTGAAGGTCTGCAGTTGCCTGATTACTCTATTTTTTTAGAATTATTTAATGAATGCATTGTTAAGTGATTGAGTCTATTGCGGAGGAACTGAAAGTACACTGGGCAGAATTCAATCTGTTGGTAGACAATCCAAAGAATGTTCGAATTTACATCACAGGTCAAGGGTTGACTTCAAAGTCGGCACCCCGAGTAAACGTTAGACTTGATTGTCGACTCGAGCAACATACTTGTCAACCTCCATAACATTCGGGCCCCGCTCAGTGTTTGTTTAAACCCTCTGAAAGACACAACCTTGTTCAGCTTGCCTGGCTCTCCCATTGAGCTAATTTGCGCCAGGGCTAATTAAAGGACATGACAGGGCTGTATGAACCCAGGACCTTATTTTCTAACATCTCGGAGTTCATTCATTTTAAAACAATCCTGGAAAAAACACTTTAAACTTTTAAACTCTGAGATGTGAGTGCCTGTCCTAAACTTTGCTGTCTGTTTTTGCCCTCAGCCCGAGCCGGTCATCCCTGTGAAGGACGCCACGTCGGACATGGCCATCATCTCTCGTAAGGGCAGTCAGCTGGTGCGCAAGCACCGGGAGCAGAAGGAGCGCAAGAAGGTATGCAACCCTTTAGGACCCAGAGTCCATGGAGCCCTCATTTCAATGATGGGCAAAGGCCAGGGTGGCACACATATACATTACCTTACATTACATTACATTTAGCAGACACTTCTTGACCAAAGTGACTTATATATGTCAGCTATATTACAAGGGATCACATTGTCCCCGGAGCAACTTGGGGTTAAGTGCCTTGCTCAAGGGCACAACGGTGGAAGCCGGGAATTGAACCGACAACTTTCAGGCTACTGCACGCTAGCCCAGCTCCTTAACCACTACACTACCACCGCCCACACATATACAGTATATCTATGGCCATATTCTTTAGATATTTATTACTAGATTTTTGTCCAACAATGAGAATAATTTTTGGTCTATGTGTTTGACACATAGGTTTAAGACTTCTTTCAAAGTCTGTCATTGAGATTAACAGCGTGTCCTAACCAGACGCGATGCGAGCGAACATTAGCGATAAAATCTGTTTAAATACATTGTTGTCAATTGGAGTGTCCTGACTGCAAGCGACGCAAGCAGCGCAACGTTTTGAAAGAACTTTTGTCGGGCACCCTGTTTCTATTTTCTTTCTGTCGCTTGCTTTGCTCTGCTATTTTGAATGGGAAATATGACGCAATTAGGGATGGGCATTCGATTACATTTTCTTAGTCGGGAGAATTAACGATCGACTATCGATTAATCATTCATATTTTTATATTAAAATTCATTATTTATTTCACTTTTGTAAATTAAAAATGCAATGGAAATACAAAAATACATCGTGTTTTTCCTCAATGACATCTTTATTACAAGAAGAACAACTTGTGGCAGTTAAAGGAACCATATGTAAGATTGTGGCCAAAACCGGTATTGCAATCACTTTCAAATTACTGTAGGGGAAGTGATCCCTCCCCTCCCCTGACTCGAGGTTGCCAACCCAGATGCCAAAACACTACTGACTTTGTGATTAGTAGTTAGGTGGAGGGTGGCGATCAGGCAAAACACCTATGACATGACAAAACACAACATCAACATCAGTTGAGGGCTGCAACTTCACTTTTTAAATGACAATATCCTGGCCGGACTACTGTTGTCAGTGATATAAGTATTTGAAATGAACATGATTTCTTAATGTCTAGTGACATATCAGGGCTATTTTATGATTAAGTGAAATACATTTCTTACATACGGTTCCTGTAAACTGGACGTTTGGTTAGGCTAAACTTGAAGATCTAGCCTATGCGCTGCGGTGCTCTAAAAGCAGCGGAACCTACAGCTTCGCGAGCGGCGTTCTTAAACAGAGTCCTGCGTCGTGAAATCAAAATTCCACTGGAGCTCAAAGCGGTTTGTACACGCAGCCTTACAACACTGTTTACTGCTCTTCGAGTGACAGTGACCGTACAATGTACACTTATGGGGTGGGTGCTTGCACTTCTTTAGGAATCCGCCGTCTTAAGACTGAGAGCAGGATGCACCGCCAGAGACATTAATACAAGGATTAAAGTTCTCCGTCATAGGACGGATTTCCGTCAATTTGATTTTAGAAATGTCATATTTGAGATCGATGCAGATCCGATGAGAAAAAAATAGGATGGGGGGGCTATCACCTTTTGCTTTTCCAAAGAACACATATGGAGGACTATAACGGTCTAAAAAGTTGGATTATAGTGACACATTAGAGACAGCTGATGAGGTTGGCCAATCCATTTAACTTTTTGGATATGATATTGTGAGCTCTATGTGCGAATTAGAGAAGAAGCGTGGGCTGTGTTCTTTCCGTGCATCAATGTAGACAATTTCTTACTATCATGAACTCTTGTCAGGGGAGGTCATTAATTTTGGGTGTCACCTATGACTTGAACAGATAGCCTTCTATGCCACCCGATGTAGGCTACTATTGTTGTTACAGTTTTAATCAATGCAACTAACATTATGTGTAAAGCGGCCTTAATATAAACCGTAGCCTATGCAATTTATTATCCCGTCTGTTATGACATGTACAACAATGTTTTCACAATTTGCGACGGAAGGTTTTGACTGGCGTGTTAGCATAAAAAAAATATCACTGTCATCATCGATGTTGACAAAAATAACCATACAATTAAAATAGTCAACTTAAAACTTTGCTATAAAATATTATTAATTTATAGCACAAAACCATAACCAGTAGGCCTACCAGAACCTCGCATATTAGCGTCATGATTTGTGTGCGTCTATTTGGCAAGGCCACTAGCTGTCATGGATGCGTTGTTGCTAAAGGAAGGCAGGTGTCAAAAGTTAAAGAGTATAATAAAAAATAAATGGAGATGGGCAGCTGTTGGAAACGGGGGAGAACTAACAAGCCATGGTGTAAAAAAATTAAAAGCGCCAGGGGTTTGCTTTGGCGCCGTTAAGCTGCAAGAAAATTGTTTATGGATGCAATAGGAAAAGCGTTTTAGCACGCCACCAATCAGAAGACCGCCATAAGGTTAACGTTCGTGCACTTCAGGACATCTTCCCTACCTGGTGCAACTAGCCACCACGACAGAGGTAGGCTACGTTTATCTATGGCTGACCGTTTTTACGTTAGAAAGTAGGCTACGATGTTCTTTCATAGCTAACACGACCTGTCCCTCACCATATCGCAACCCTTTTTGTCAACCTTATACAATCTGTTGCTGAAGACAAAAGCACCAGCTCCAGATTGTCGTTATCAAATCGCACACCTCCTGCATGAGTTACACACAGTATTGCTGCTCATTGAAAACTGAGTTGTCTGAAAACTAAAAAATTACCATGTTTTCATTAAATGCGGATGAGGCAACAAATGGAAATATGAACAATATCTAGAATGTTCTGATTCGTTACTTTGATGAGGAAATGGGAAGTCTTGCAAACTTGATTTTATAGATTTTACTTGGTGTAGAATTGCATATTAACAAGAAAAAAATCTCCCCTTTAAACACTTTTGGCCTGAAGTAATTAAATAAGAGTGTGTTAAAGCCTTTCTACAATATTGCTGCAGTAGAAAAGAACAGCAATGGCTAATCAGCAATGGTCAGGGATGGTACTAAAATATATTTTTGTTCATCAGGAAAACTCAAATCTCAATCAAGAACACTCTCAATTCGCCTTATTCACATGGTGGCCATTGGCGGCTAAAACGAGGCTACAGGGTACACAAACCATAGGATTGTTATGTTCTATACATTCACCTGTAGGTGGCATTAATTTTATAGTAAGTGTACCCTGTAGCCTCGTTTTGGTTTAAAACAATGGCGCCGTGTGTGAATAAAGCTTAATAATCCTTTACTTTGCTGTTTGCATCTTTTTGTACATTAAAAACCAATAGGTCGCGACCGCAAAAGGGTTGCTATCTCTATAGGTAGATATGTATGACTTATGGCCTGAAAAAAGTTCAGTCAAACAATTTTTTTTTCAATTTAATCCCTGCATTAACCAGGGTCGGATGCACTTTGTTTAAGTGGTAGCCTAGGTTACATCATTTGAGTCGTGGCCATGTTGTAGGCTACTTATACACGGCATCGCAGTGTTTGCAGTGAACTAAGTCATTATTTTTTAAAATCAAAATGGCCGCACGCCACACTTCGCGTGACCTCTTCATGATTAGGCCTACTTTTGAAATCAAAACAGAAACTCGCAGGTAACTGACTATGCCGTCAAATATTGCCCCCGGGTGGTAAAATGTTTAATTGCTGCCATACAGTGGAATTAATTTCATTGCTTCAAGACTCATACTACGCAACGCAACCTGCATTAGTTTAATCGATAGCAAATTAACGTGATCGACGAAATTCTTAATAATCAATTATCGGTCGTCGATTAATGCCCATCCCTAGACGCAATAGAAGGGCATATTTAACGGATTCAGTGTAGACAGATAACATTGACAGTCGCTCGCTCAGATCCTGTTAGGACACGCACTAAGGCTCATGGAGAATGTGGATGTCAGTAAGATGTCCTTGTTCCAGAGAAGTGTGCCAGATGAAACAAATGGCCTCCCTGTTGTCATTGCTGAATATTGTTTGAGTGTGAAGTTTTTTTATTTATGTATGTTTTAACCCTCCACAACAGGCCCAGCATAAGCACTGGGAGCTGGCGGGCACCAAGCTGGGGGACATCATGGGTGTGAAGAAGACAGAAGACGGAGAAGGCAAGCCTAAGGAGGGGGAGGACGGCAAAGTGGACTACAGGTGACCCCCTAACGACACACATTTCTCCACATATTTGTGGAAAAGCTTGTCTTGAGAGCCCTTGGTTAACCCCACACTAAGCGGTTATGTCCGTAGCCACTCTGTAACACACTGTCTGTCTTATCCCCCTGGCACGCCAGGACGGAGCAGAAGTTTGCGGACCACATGAAGGACAAGAGCGAGGCCAGCAGCGAGTTTGCCAAGAAGAAGACCCTGCTGGAGCAGAGGCAGTATCTGCCCATCTTTGCTGTGAGGCAGGAGCTGCTCAACATTATCAGGTACAACTCTGCAGCCAGGGTTACACCCAGCCGTACAGCATGGAGACCCTTTCCCTTAGCACAAACAGTATACTTAGATATTAGACATAATTAGGTATAATTGGGCTCAATTGGGCAATGGCTTCCTCTGAAATGTGCGTGTGTGGGAATTATAAAGTAGTAGTAATTAATAATAATTAACGTTTTTTGTCAGTTTGTGTAATTGTTATGGTCATTGTTGTTTGGTCCACTTATATAAATGAGTAAATGGCTGTTTTGCAGGGATAATAACATTGTGATCGTGGTGGGGGAGACGGGCAGTGGGAAGACCACGCAGCTGACTCAGTACCTGCATGAGGACGGCTACACAGGCTACGGCATGGTGGGCTGCACGCAGCCCCGCAGGGTGGCCGCCATGAGCGTGGCCAAGAGAGTCAGCGAGGAGATCGGCTCCAACCTGGGCGCCGAGGTGAGCAGCACACTGGCTCTCGCTGTGTTGCTTTTTTTCTGTTCTGTTAAGCTTGTTTTCACAAGCCTACTTATTAATAATTAGATTCTAATTCTAAATTTGATTCTTAAATTTAAAAAAAAAAAAAGCTGGCTGGAAGATTGAGACTTTCTTCTCTTTTAAGTGTCTCCTGTGGTTCCCCATATCTGCAAAGTTTATGTGCTTAGTAATACTGACACCTTGTGGATATGTTTTGCATTACACCAAAAGTTAAAGCTGAATCACACTGATCTCTCACAGAGCCGATAAGGTACTTTTTGTCTTAGAGGGAGATACCTGTGGCAGTGCATGCTTTTTACCTGCATTATAAGTTTGAAGGAACGTAGTTCTTGGTTTGATTGCTGAGAACAGTTTTTCATAAAACCTAATAATAATAATAATAATAACTCAACACTGTAAACTGACCTCATAGGTAGTGTACTTTTCTGGTGACCAGAATACATTTTATTTGAATTTGAGTTTGAATAATGGTTTGATTGAAAACAATTATCAAGGGTACATAATTAAGCAGCTTGGCACAAGTAAGAGTGGGCTTGGTAATGGATATACCCACAGCTGTGGTTATCTGTGGCACTTGGCTGAATCACAACCATGGGTCATGAGAGCCATATCGCTTTCATACAAGAGCTCCACTTACAGCTGATTAAGTTTAAAGATGTCAGATTTTGTTTTTCTGTCATTCATTTTGATTTTCGTTCGTTCATCCTCCGTCCCCCAAAATAGTTTCAGTCAATCCAAATGCAGTCGTGGCGTCCTCTGTTGCCAAGCAACAGAAAATGTCACGGCAGCTAAGTTGAGTGAGGGAAACCATGTGTGCAATTAGTATACTCGCTTGTCCTCATGTTCCATGTTGGACACTCACCCTGCTCCATTTTCCCCATGCACTCACTCAATAACTGTCAAATGTGACATTATGAAATCGCTGCTCATTCACTTTGAATGAATAGAATGTTCAGGCTGGGCAATTTGGTGCAAAATGTGGAGTGATTACTTACGGTAAAGGGTCTGAGTGGGGTGGGGTTGGCATCTCGTCCAATCTGTGGACCTAACTTTGGTATAATCTCCCATAACCTCTCTGCTGTCCGACAGGTGGGTTATGCCATCCGGTTTGAGGACTGCACGTCTGAGAAGACGGTGATCAAGTACATGACGGACGGGATCCTGCTGAGGGAGTCGCTGCGTGAGTCGGACCTGGACCACTACAGCGCCGTCATCATGGACGAGGCCCACGAGCGCTCGCTCAACACCGACGTGCTCTTTGGCCTGCTCAGAGAGGTCAGCACCCACAGCGGCCTCAAGGAATACAGTTTTAAATTTAACAAATCGTTTATTTTTATTTCGTTTATTGTAGGTAGAGCTGCAACAAATACCGGTAATTGATTAATTAGGTATTAACTATCAAATTAATAGGCAAGTATTTTGGTAATCAGTGAGTTGATTTGTGCCATTTTTAAGAAAGTACCTCAGCTTCTTAAACTTAAAAACTAAATATTTTTGACATGAGGACAAAATAAGGCAATTGAGGACATTGTGTTTTTGGGAAACACTAATTTCTACATTTTATAACATTTTATCAATTAAATAAGTCAGTGAGAAAATAATCTGCAGGTTAATTGACTATGAAAGTAATCATTAGTTGCACCCCTAACTGTAGGTGTCTTATAACTCTAGCCACTGGGTGGTAGTGTTGGATTTTATTTTTGAATCACACAGATGACCTGAAAATGCTGAAATTGATTGAAAATTCTTTTTTGTTCAATTCTGTATGAAATAGTTTTAATTGCTCTCTTTCTTTTTTTTCCAGATCGTGGCTCGGAGGTCTGACCTGAAGCTTATCGTCACATCGGCCACCATGGACTCCGACAAATTTGCAGCATTCTTCGGAAATGTTCCCATATTCCACATTCCAGGAAGAACATTTCCGGTGGACGTCCTGTTCAGCAAGGTACATTTCATGTACAATGTACTTCATCTGTATATTGCATAGAATATACATTGTGGTTATATTTTATACTGCCTGTATTGTATATGGTCTATATGTTGCATACTAAGAAGGCTGGTAATATGTGACCTGTTTGTTGTGACCCTCAGACTCCACAGGAGGACTATGTGGAGGCGGCGGTGAAGCAGGCCCTGCAGATCCACCTGAGTGGGATGGTGGGGGACATCCTCATCTTCATGCCCGGCCAGGAGGACATCGAGGTGAGTCTGGGGAGATGGGCAACAACTTGAAAGGCTCTGGAGACCGATCGAAAGGTTGGAGATATGGTAGCAGAAGAGGGCTGGAGGCCTGCTGGTTTTTCAGATAGCCGGCAGTGTAATAAATAGATCCTGTTGAGTAAATGAGATTGGAAGTTGTCTGGAAATGAGCTGGGGAGTGCACATGAAATGAGCACAGGGTGTGCATATGTAAAGATCAGAGAGGAAGGTCAGACCGTGCGATGGCGACTGCAGTCTGAACAGCAGGACTTTGTCTAAAGGGGCATGGCTCTGTTGGTGGTCCAGTAACTCAATTGAAAGTTCAAGCAACTCTAAACAAAGGGGGAATCTTCACCACTGCTTGCCTGTGCTTCATATTTGTGTAGCTGTGCCTACTGCCTATACAATTTTTTTGTTGTTGTATAAAGACGTCTACTATAAATGCAGTTATTGCATGCAATATTAAATGCACTTATTTCAAGGCTTCGTTCAGCGTTTTCTGTCAGTATTGCTACTAACGTGTCCACCCTCCTCTGTCCCCCACAGGTGACATCGGATCAGATTGTGGAGCGTCTGGAGGAGCTAGAAAATGCCCCCCAGCTGGCCGTGCTGCCCATCTACTCCCAACTGCCCTCCGACCTGCAGGCCAAGATCTTCCAGAAGGTTCTCCCCACTCCACTAGTTTGCTACCGCATATGAGTGATTAGAGACAGCAAGTTGATGGTGTGTGACTGATAAGTCATGTGATAGATTGATCCTGATTTGTGTTTTTGTGTTTCCTGTTTTCATCACTAGGCCCCAGACGGTGTGAGGAAGTGCATCGTGGCCACCAACATCGCTGAGACGTCTCTGACTGTGGACGGGATCATGTTCGTGGTGGACGCTGGATACTGTAAACTCAAGGTACCGGCATCAGTTATTAGCACAGCAGAGGATTGGCCTCTCCCCTCTTCCCAGTCAGACAGCTCACTGAACACGCTTGATGACATGTTTCTGTTTGTCTTGCCCAGGTGTTCAACCCTCGCATTGGCATGGACGCCTTGCAGGTGTACCCTATCAGCCAGGCCAATGCCAACCAGCGCTCTGGCAGAGCCGGGAGGACGGGACCAGGACAATGCTACAGGTAAAGGCCCTCGCCAATTCACCGAGAGCCAGGTGTCTGTGTAGATTAGGGTCGGTCAGCCATAAATTCCAAATTTGACTTCAATTATAGCAAATAGGTGCTTGGCTACATCTCCATTCCACTCCACAGTGGTTACAGAATAACTCTTTACTGCTGTAGTATGTTCAGTACCTGCCAGGATCATTTCTTGCCTTGTGTGAAGTGTGCCCTTGTTAGAGGGCCCTTGTCAGTAGTGTTGGACAGTGTGACAGTGGTTACGTGTCCTACATTTGCATGTATTTTTCTACAAGGTTTGTAAGTCATTATTCTGTTTGCTCTCCATATTTTTTACTTCAGTGTTGTTTTGGGGGGTCATTTTGGCGCACACCTTCAAGTGTATCCAGTCCATTCACAAACACTGAACCTGTTTTGATTACTGTTACTGATTAATGCTTTAGTTGCCATTTCTCACAGAGAATTAAGTTCTCAAAAAGGTAATTTGCTGAGGTTGATGTAGCTGGCCATCGGATGTCACAATGACAGTAAAGGATATCTGTATCTGTGAAATGTGGGTTGTGCTACTGAAGTGTTTCAGCTCAGCAGTAAATTGAGTGCGGCAGCACGACATGCAGCACAACTAAGTAGTCTCCGCCGTTTCTGTCGCTTTTCTTGCAGTTAACAAATAGTTTGCGCCGCGGCTCCACATAATCATTTGGGACACACAAATGACACAAATAGAAAAACAGGCACAGTTCTCTGTCTGTAATTTTCCTCATTTGTATTTCCTGGGCGTAGCCTGTTACCATAGAAATCAATGTGGATAAGACTATGTCAGTACGGACAGGCAGATCGGATCTGATCACTTGCAATATGTAATGCATGTATTCTGATCGGATTAGGGGAAAAAACAGAAAAACGGATTCAGGCTGCAGTCTGAACAAGGCTCAAGTCATCTGGATGTATGGATGTAGACTGGTGGCCTGTGCTGTTTTTCCTGTTCTTGCCTCTGCTGCTCTGTGTAACAAGAGGGGACAACTTTGTGTAACAGTGACGTTTGTCATTAGAAGCTCCAGGTCTTTGTGTGATTTTGAGGCGGTAAAGAGGGTGATTGTGTATGCTACATTATGATCATTAGGCCTGTGATCTTGAGCTCTCACTCTCCTACCCCAGGCACATGTGAAGACGGGCTGTCCCGGGGGCTCATTGTTACCTGGGGCTCTGTGTAATTTTAGCGTCCTAATGACACTTGCAATCTTTTGCCACATTGGTGGTACACTGTGTTCCTTCCTGTACAAGAGAGAGAGACACACACGCACACACACTCAGTCTCTCTCTCTCACACACACACACACACACACACACACATATATACGGTGTCCATCTCTCCCAGACTGACACCATTACCAGCTCCTGTCCCAGCACGTGGTCAGTGTGATTAGGGCCACTCTCTGTGCAGCAGCTCTCCAGCTTGCTGAGTGCACTGAGACACAATGGCCGCGCTGATTAAAGGAGCTCGTTATGAACAAACCCAGACCTCACCATCCCCCCCACCCCCATTGCCTCAGTCAGTTCCCTCCCAGGTCTGGTAGAGGAGTGTGGTATTCCTCTCCTTGCCCTTCATGGCTACCTTCCCCTGACCCTATCAGTCATGTCCAAATGGAGTGCGGAGTGTCTGATGAGTTCACTGTGTTCCTCATAGCCCCTCAGCATCCTCTCATAACTGATTTTAGAAGTCTCTGAAAGATGGGCCAGTAGACATTTTGTGTGTGTGTGTGTTTGTTGTGTGTGCATGTAAATAAGCCTATCTACAAAGTCTTGAATGGGCCTCTCTGCTTGAATCGGGGTTGTTTATAGAAGCTCGACTCGGCGCGCTGGGGGGATCCTTTCATCCTGGCGCCGATCCGCATCGCCAACGTTCGACACGATCATCACGCGCCGACCCCCACGGCACCTCCCCAACCCCCCCCCTCAGCCGCACCCTCCCCCAGCTTCACTGTGTGCGGCAGGCGGGCGGCCTGGGAGTGGGGGCGCGTCGGGATGGTAATCTCCAGAGGATTTCACGCCGTTTAAGTCTGTTTACAGCAGGCAGAATGGGCCACAAAGGCTTCCGGCCTGCTAGGGCTGCCGCTGACCCTCTTCTCTAATCCGCATGCCAGGGAAGGTGCACAGATACCCCTGTCTGTCTATCAAACACACACACCCAGAAGCCTGTGTTTGTTTTGCTTCCATGTAAATATGTCTGGAAGCATCATGAAAGAACTCTTCACTCTTCAGATTAGAGACGAGCTCCCATCTTGGCACCTTCAGCTCCTAGCATCTGTGAAGAATCAATTTCTGTTTGGGAGACGAGCTTTTAGAAGAACCAAGGCTGTGGGGAGCTTTCTCCGAGTGTGTGTGTGTGTGTGTGTGTGTGTGTGTGTGTGTGTCTGTGGGTGTGTGACTTTCTGTAGAAGAATACACAGCCCTAAAAACACCCACCTCAAGCCGTGACAACACCAGCAACTTCAATGGCAGACGGCAGCAGGGACTGGAGCTTGGCTCATATACATACACTCCCCCCGCAGAGCCCCTCTTTAGAATAATGGCCCAGACTTCAGAGAGCTTATCCAATAAGCAGGAGTGGCTACACAGACAGACAGCCGCTCTCGCCTCAGACCTATCTCCCCACCGCAGGACCCAGCGCACGGCTTCATCACCAGGGCTTTAAGGCGCTCACAACAACACCACTTGGGAATCCTGTTCATTGTCAAGGGTCTCGGCGGTGGCCTTTTCCAAAAGCGAGGGGTGCACTCGTGAATGGGATGGGGAGTCATGCCTCACTCACAAACACCCACTGACAAGCGCGCGCGCACACACACACACACACACACACACACACACACAAACGTGCGCTCAGGGGCGTTACTCAGACGCGTATGCACAGACCACATGCTGGGCTTGTTTTTAGGAGGTGTCAGGCAGACTACAGGCACCCACTGCAATAAGAACGCTAAGCTGCAGCTTGATGTAAATAGGTATGCTTGATCTTTTTTTCCCCCTAAGAAATGTATTTTTTGGTATACAGTACCCAGCTTCACCTTATCCTGTCTGGGTCATTTCTCTGTTTTTCTCTTCTCTCTCTCTCTCTCTCTCTCTCTCTCTCCCTCCCCTACTCGCTCTGCCTTTTCTGCCCTCTGCATCTCACAGTTTTGTTCCTCCTCATATCTCCCCCTGCAGGCTCTACACTCAGAGTGCGTATAAGAACGAGATGTTGACCACCACCATCCCCGAGATCCAGCGGACCAACCTGGCCAACGTGGTGCTGTTGCTCAAGTCCCTGGGCGTGCAGGACCTGCTGCTCTTCCACTTCATGGACCCTCCGCCCGAGGACAACATGCTCAACTCTATGTACCAGCTCTGGATCCTGGGCGCGCTGGACAACACAGGTGGGCCAACAGGGACCCCAGGCTCCATTGGGCTCTTTTAGGCAGTCCGACACATTTGTGCCGTAGTACAACTTATAGTTATAGGTCAACGCTACGGCGAATACCGGTATATGAAAGTGATTTTGAGTAGCAAAGTAGAGGTCAGGTCATTTGGAAACAATATAATATTCAGATGACCCAAATGCTTTTGGGTCTACTACTAAGATTAGGTCCAACGCCTGCCTTTCAGAACAGTGTGAATAGGAAGTTGGCCTGCCATTTCAAAATTGCGAAATTGCATTAGTGATAACTCCTTTCTCCCTTCGCCTGAAAAAGAAACCATAATAGCAGAAACACTATTTCCAGTTAAATTATGATTAATTTGACCTGGGTCATGAAACCTGACGTTCTACTCCCACCTGACTACCAGCGTTCAGTCTAAAAGCAGCGGGTAGAGTGAACTGGCAGTGGCGTTAGCAGGGGATTGCATCAGACTTGGCCTGTCCTGAAGAAGCTGTCGGCTGGCCAGGTGCTCTACTCTCCTCTCCTGCCCACTGCTAATCCCACCTAAACGCTGCCATGTCTGAGCTGCTCAGGGCTTGATCAAAGTCCCGCTCCTGAGACGCTCCGCTATTTCCCCCCATTATCAGCCACATCCTCGTTAGGAGCGGAGCAGCCTGTATTGTGTTCCCTGCCTGCTGCTGTTACACCATCCTCTACTTTGATGGCTCATTTATCCAGCTACACCATAGACACCAGCTACACTACAGAGCTTAAAATGTTCAGCCACTGTGCCTGAATTCAGGTATGGGCTGGGCCAGTTTTCACCTTAATATAGCCTTTATGAAGCCAATTTGATGGTAAACGTACTTGTAATTGGAGAATCGCTCCCCTAACATAGCCATACAGCATAGACGTAGCTAGTCGCTAATGAGAGAACCAGCCATGCAACTTCAAGAACAGCGGCCCTTGTAATCATGAATCATGAAACATTACCTTCTCAGTAGAGATAGCTCTTTGGAGATTGATTCACAACAGGCAAAAACTTTCACCTCCACAACAAAATCATCTTCATTGTGTACAGAGGGAACAAGCCACGAAAAGTAGGCTATTTACAACGGCAGAGTAAAATATAAATATATCACAACTCTAGGGGGAGCTTTACAGTCACCAAACATACCTGAACCTGCAGTGTACCTTTCAAGATTTGAAAATAGGAATTATAGCTCTAGGCCTATGACATCAAAATATCTGATAACTTCAGACCTGGCTGACCTGTGCTCTCCCTGCCCTCTCCTCAGGTTCCCTGACGCCTACCGGCCGCCTCATGGTGGAGTTTCCTCTGGACCCGGCCCTGTCCAAGATGCTGATTGTGTCGTGTGACATGGGCTGCAGCGCTGACATCCTCATCATCGTCTCCATGCTGTCGGTGCCAGCCATCTTCTACAGGCCAAAGGTACGCCGCCACTTAGCCCTTATCACTAGCATGTACCAAGCCATCAACTAACAGATTGGGGGCCTGATGGAGCAGCATGTTGGACAAATAGTTGATCTGGGTTCGAGACCCAGCTTACAAGTCTCTGATGTTTTGGATAAATGCATTTGCTAAATCTCCCTCACTTTAGGAAGGGCTAGGCAGCCTTTTTTCTTTGTCTTTTTTTGATGATGAAGACTTGTGACTGTTGTTTGTCCTTCAGGGCCGAGAGGAGGAGAGCGACCAGGTGAGAGAGAAGTTTGCGGTGCCTGAGAGCGATCACCTGACGTACCTCAACGTTTACCTGCAGTGGAAGAACAACAACTACTCCAGCGTCTGGTGCAACGAGCACTTCATCCACACCAAGGCCATGCGCAAGGTACCTGCACAATGGTCACCCTACAACTTGACCCTAGATCTCCTCAATATGCAGATCAGCAGGCAAAATACAGGGCTTAATGTTCTCAGGCGCTATGCCAAAATTCTGATGTGGGCCACGTTTAGTATTTAAAAATAGATCATTATATGTAACGACTTTCACTTTAGACATAAATGTTCCAAGCTTTAAGCCCTGAGAATATCAAGGGGGTAGGCGAACGTTCGGAAAGCGTACCCTCTGAGGCTAATAGTCTACCACTTGGAGCTAGAATTCCATTGATCCCCGTTCATTTTGGCGTTACTTTGACA
Organism: Alosa alosa; assembly: GCF_017589495.1. NCBI lineage: Eukaryota > Metazoa > Chordata > Actinopteri > Clupeiformes > Clupeidae > Alosa > Alosa alosa. The sequence continues at coordinate 29,522,911 of NC_063202.1, forward strand.
TCAAATAACGTAACATCTGACCATTTTCTGTTTCCAGAGAAATCATTGTGTGACTGACGTCATAGTCTCACTTCATGGCTCCGTAGTAGGGGTGTCACGATTTCGATTTTAAGTTGAAATCGATCAAAATTACCGTACATCTCAATCTCGAACTTCAAACTCAAAAGTAGAATTGACAATGCAGCTACACTCCCAATGTCACGTCCAGCATGTATGCCAAGACACACAAACAAACACACACACACACACATCAGTAGTCCAACAGGAAACGGGTTCAAATGGGTTTGACTTGAAGTCATATGGGCTGACTGTGTCCATTTCTTTACTGTCTATGGCGGGGTGGGCAAACTGCAGCCCGCGTGCCGGATCCGGCCTGCCAAGCACTTTCATCCGGTTGGGTTGTTGTGTGGCAATTTTCTAAACCCAGTGTGGCCCTTGAGCCAAAAAGTTTGCCCCCCCTATGGTGAGTGTGGAGCTGCAGAGCGTGTAGCTCAGTGGTCTAAGGGGTTAGTCTGGCAATCATAAGATCGCTGGTTGGAGTCCCAGATGACGACTTGATGACTTGATTGCACGTCATCTGCATTGTCTCAGTCCACGCAGCTGTAAAATAGGCACCAGCTTCTGTTGGGAGTTCCCTGCGATGGACTGATGCCCCGTCCAAGGGGAGTATACGGCTCTCGTGTGCTTAGCACCATGGAAACCGGACATAAGCGCCGGCCAAATTGCCCTTCATGGTTAGGAATGGATTAGGAGCCACGTGATCAGTGCTAAGTGAGCAGTGCTCAGAATTCTGTAATGTAAGTGTGTGTGTGTGTGTGTGTTTCAGGTGCGTGAGGTCCGTGCCCAGCTGAAGGACATCATGGTCCAGCAGAGGATGAACATGGTGTCCTGTGGCTCAGATTGGGACATCATCAGGAAGTGCATCTGTGCTGCCTATTTCCACCAGGCTGCCAAACTCAAGGTACTCCACCAACACACAGGAGACAGATGCGTTAGAATGGGGAATCGCTTATTGTGCACCACTTCACTGCACTAATGTGGGATCTGTAAGGGTTTCCTTAAACCCATGCATATGATGTAGTATTGATGCCATTTTAATGTAAATGTTGTCAGTAAGGTTTTTCTAAATGTTTGTGTGTGCGTGTGTGCAGGGTATAGGCGAGTATGTGAATGTGAGGACAGGGATGCCGTGCCACCTGCACCCCACCAGCTCTCTCTTCGGGATGGGCTACACACCGGACTACATCACCTACCACGAGCTGGTCATGACCACTAAGGTACAGTTTCTTTACTGGCCTCTCTGCTAGGAGCCTCTGAGCTTGTAATTTTTTAGATTTGTTTGCAATGCATCTGAAATGATCAGATTTTCTGTCTTTGTTGTCACAGCTTAATTGGTATGTGTGTATGTCTAACATCGCTCTCTGTTGGTTTGTGCATTCAGGAGTACATGCAGTGTGTGACTGCAGTGGACGGTGAGTGGCTGGCTGAACTGGGGCCCATGTTCTACAGCATCAAACACGCCGGCAAAAGCAGACAGGTACAATACAATACAATACACACACACACACACACATATATACACAAGCACAAGCCTACTTTCTCTCTCTCATCTTGTCCTCTGTTAAACACATACACACACACATGGCACCTCTGGCAAAGATTGTGGAGCAATATAAAGCGAAACTATCTGGTGACATGCTCTGGTCCCATCAGAAAGCGTATAAACACACTACTTGGGACTGACAGTGGTAGCAGACTGTGGAAGGGGATTTCTCTTACATTTTTCTAAGGCCATATTTCTCTGTACAATATATCGACAAGGTGTTTTCATCAAATAAGTAGAACACTATATTATATGGGCCTTTGCTAGAGTTATTTCGGAAGTGTATACAACATCAACCTTGCAATGGTAGTCTGAATACGAACCATCTCACTTCAAGAGGCACATTGTACATCTTCAATTCTTACCTCCTCTTCCCTTGCACCCTCTTCTCTTGTGTGTGTGTGTGTAGGGAGAAACCCGGCCAGGCCAAGGAAGAGATCACCAACATGGAAGAAGGAGATGTCTTTGGCCCAGCAGCAGATCAACGCCCGCAAGGAGGAGCAGGACAGGAAGAACAACATAGGGAGCATCAGGTAGTCATTCTCACCCACACACACACACACACACACACACACACACACACATACACACACACATGGCACCTCTGGCAAAGATTGTGGAGCAATATAAAGCGAAACTATCTGGTGACATGCTCTGGTCCCATCAGAAAGCGTATAAACACACTACTTGGGACTGACAGTGGTAGCAGACTGTGGAAGGGGATTTCTCTTACATTTTTCTAAGGCCATATTTCTCTGTACAATATATCGACAAGGTGTTTTCATCAAATAAGTAGAACACTATATTATATGGGCCTTTGCTAGAGTTATTTCGGAAGTGTATACAACATCAACCTTGCAATGGTAGTCTGAATACGAACCATCTCACTTCAAGAGGAACATTGTACATCTTCAATTCTAACCTCCTCTTCCCTTGCACCCTCTTCTCTTGTGTGTGTGTGTGTGTAGGAGAACCGCCGGCGGGCCAAGGAAGAGATCACCAACATGGAAGAGGAGATGTCTTTGGCCCAGCAGCAGATCAACGCCCGCAAGGAGGAGCAGGACAGGAAGAACAACATAGGGAGCATCAGGTAGTCATTCTCACCACACACACACACACACACACACACACACACACACATACACACACTAAGGCATGGGCATTTACTGTGGCATAAAATATTGTATACATACAAACCCACTCAAGCATGCTGACTTGTACAAACAATGTCCACACAGCCCCTCTCTCTCTCACACACACACACACACACCACCCTCATGTCTAGTCCATTACCAGCGTGTGTGTAAGATGCATAGCATTCCTACCCAGCGTGGCTGTAATTAACCCTAGAGGAGTTTTGTGCTGAGAGAGCCACCCTTCCCCTAATGGCCGTCGGGGTGCCCTGATGAGGAGTGCAGGGGTAGAGCCAGTGGCCGGGCCTTTCTGCTTGGCTGGCTTAACGCAACGCTTGTTTACAAAGAGCCCTCGCTCGCCACCTAAGTCTGGCGTTTTAACACAGCAGGCCTGCAGTGGGTGGGATGCTGTGCATAATTGCTGCTTTGAGACATGGCATGGTAAAAATGGAACCTAATTGCTCTCCAAGAGGGAACCGGAGTGATTATTCACCTTCCTGGGCATGCAGGGGTGTTAATGAACCTGAGAATGCATGTCTTCAGAACTAAATGGCTGAAAACTGGACTATCAAACTATAGTCGCACATAAATAAAGACACAAGTAGCCAATTGCCATGTGCCTTAAAAAGTGACATATCTAATGAGGTCAGAGTAATTGTGACCTTAGTTGTGCAAGTTAACGCAGATATGAGCTTTGTCAGCTGAGCAGGTTAGCATCTTCAGTCATCCATATTCGTCTGCTCCATTCATTCTCACCTCTATCTTTTTTCAGCCCTCTCTCTCATTCCCTTTCGCCTGTGCTTCTCTTTGTCTTCTTGATGAGCTTCTCTCACCTCTTGTCTCCACATGAGGGGAACAGAAATAATATTGACTCCTGGCTGACCCCCATTACTGTAGCAATTTTCACCGGGACACATCCGAGACCGAGTGTAAGGGAGAGAGACAGGGGAGGGAGGGAGAGAGAGCGAGAGAGAGGTGGAGAGAGGGAGAGCGAGATGGACCGGGCCTTCATTTTCTGACAAACTCCACCACCACGCCACCCCCAAATTAATTTTGCACACATCTGTCAGGAGTCACAAAGGAGGAAGTTAAGTTTCACTTCCAACGAACGAACGCTTTATTAATTAATCAGAGTGTTTATCTCCTTTGTCTGGGTGGATCTTTGCCGTAATCATATGAAAGGCGAGGAGATTGCCACTCGTGGGCCTGATTTTGAGACGCTAATTAAGGTGAGCTCCTTCAGTGGCTCAATGGCTTTGGTGCCTCCTCTCTCTCTCTCTCTCACTGGCTTAAAAACTCCTCTGCCTCTGCTGCTTATTAAGTGAGGATCACTTCCATGGCATTGAATGGGGGTGAAGCAACTGAGCAGCGTCTGGGTTCTGTGTGTTTCTGTGCCAACGTAACAACAGAAGCCCAAGTGTTTTTTTCCATCTGCATAAATATGAAGTGCTGTTGCGTTGTCGTTTGGCCTCTCAGGAGAAGGAGAATAGCAAAACAACAAGAATTGCCAGGGTCACTGTGCTGTAAAAGGGCCCTGAGGATGCAGAGAATAGGCTCTTGTGCTTTCTTTGGGCTGCCTGAGATTTGTCCATTTGCCTGATCAATGGGAATGGGGAGCTGTGTGTACCCTGGACGTACAGAGTAGAGAGTCTGTATTGTAGTTCCATTATCACAATCTCCACGAGTCCCGGCACACACCTGGCGATTGAAAAGGAGAACCCCGTAACCCCCCCCCCACACACACACACACACACACATACGGATGGACCACTCCAAAAACGGCTCCCTCTCTGCCTCCCAAACTTCAGAGTACTAGGAGCAGGCATATTTCCCTGAATTTGGCTTTAATCTCGCTGAGTGCACCCCTGAGCTCCTGACCCCCCCCACTCCCACTCTCTGCTCCTCTGTGATCTGAGCCCCTCTCCTGCTGCTGCACTCTCGAGTGCTTTTTGAGGAGGACTTGGAGAGAGTGAGGCCCGGGTCAGCGCTCTCTTTGTGCTCGCCGGCCTGCCCTGCCCCTGCCCATCCTGCCCTGTACCACCACAAGTGCAGACACAGCAAACAAACACCTCCTTTGCATGGAGCTCAATTGAGCACCACTGAATAGAGGCAGATTAGCTACAGGCCTCTCCCTCAGTTTGGGGGTGGTTTGTTTTTAAAGCACATTGATCGGGAGAGGATGACAAAGCAGGAGATGCTGGCACGTCTCGGGACTGGATGTGTGAATTCACCTGGTGGCTGCTGGGGTGACGTGTGTGTGTGTGGTTGGGGGGTGGTGGTGTTGCCGGTGCTGAGGTCACGGCCTGATGGGTGTAATTGCGGAGCGTGTGGAGGGGGACTGCTGGGTAGCGGCTGTAATTAAAGATGATAGATTGCGCTGTCATGCCGCGCTCCACAGCGGCCCTCTGAGAGACGGACTGTCCTCTTTATTCTCCTCTGTCCTCACTTTGAACACTTCTCACCCCTCCATCTCTCTCTCTCTCTCTCTCCATCTCTCTCTCTCTCTGTCTGTCTCTCTCTCTCTGTGCTGTCTGACTCAGTTCCCTTCGCTCAGGTTTTAATCACATTTCATTCACAAAACAGCTTTACCACATACAATCGATATGTGTACTTCTATGATACTGTGGAAGGAGAACGGAATCCTGTTTTTAATGACCCAAGGCAGGAATGAGTGGATGAAAAACAAGCACTCTGATGCTGATAGAAAGTGTGTAGGAAATTGATCTCTCATTAGTCAGTGAGGTCATTGTGTAGTTGTAGTAAATTGTGTGCTAGGCAACCAATCGACACGTCCAGTGAGAAAGTGAGAGAGAAAAGGTTTGGACTAAATATATATTTTATAATGATATATTTTGTAATAATGCGATCAAAGCAAGATTCTTGAACGTCTGGTCGCAAGTAGTGGTTTTAATCATCTGTGTTGTTGACTAATGCTGAAGAACACACATTGTATTACATCGAGGCCATGGAGGAAGGCGATATCTGAAGAGTGTACATTAGTCATACATTATTTCAAACCATTTTAAAGCTGGTGAACTGATGGTTTCTGTCTTCTCCCTTGATATTCCTAGGTCACCCCAAATCTGCACCCCTGGTAGACGAGAGGAAGTGCCCTCGACCCCCAGACGCACCCCGTCACGCTTCGGCCTCTGACCTCCGACAGACACGGAGTGGACCAAACCAAACACGACATCTCCCCCACCTGAAATCCCGTTTTTACACAAACTCTCTCTGAATGTGCTCTGTGCTGTGAGCCAAGAGCCAGGGCTCGATCACACACGGGGGACTGTAAAGCCTTGCAGTTCCCCAGTTTGGCCAGCAGTAGGCACACTTGTATAAGGTAAAATATGTTGAGGCTGAGAGCCCAGCCCTTCAGAGCCTTGCCGAGTGATCGTCCTCTGTGCAGCCAGAATAGAGCCCCTGAAATGGCTGTTTTATTATCCACTGTGTTCTTTTAGACCAACACATCCTGAGTTCAATCACAACAACCAAATCATTGTCAGAAAAGATACTTAACGTTTAGCCTTACCAGTTTAGTGTGGAGGTGGTTGTGCACATTTTGTTTTTTCTTTTTTGTCTTGTTTTTAGGCAATCCATTATTACAATTGTCATTTTGGATTAGATTTTATGAGTTGTGAGAATTTATCCAACTGTTATTGTAGGAGTTCTTATTGTCAGTGGAATAAAAATAGATGTCCCTTTGTCTACCTGGCATTACCGCAACATTTCATCATGTCAGGAACCTAACTTAAAGAGACCTCATAGAAAAACATGTTTATGTTTGTTTGTCTTGAAACATTTGTTATCACCTCAGAATGAAATACACTGGGTCTCTGTGTTCTGATGTAAACAGAACCCATGGAACATCAACAACAACGACAAAAGAACCTCCATCTCAGACCTGCTGTAGATGGTGTGTGCTGTTTGTTCCCACATTAAGGATCTGCGTTGTGTAGGGTGTACCAGGCGTAGGTGTTGTCTTGGAAACGTGGCGGCCCTGATTTAGCACCCAGCGTGAGACTGGTGCCCTCTTCAGCTGCCTGTCTCTGGGAAGGGGCCACTGCTGTGGCTCTTCATGTCCTGACTCACTGTCAATAGGAGAGTTGTACAGACAGGGTTGGAGGTGATGGGCTTCCCATTCTGGCTTCCTCTCCATCCTTATGTACTACTTCACTGCTTTTCTTGTGCTTTCTGTCTTTTTCCCTTCTTCAGTGCAGATTGTTTTTAAGCCCTAAGCCCCTTTGATCCTCCTTCACAGTCAGTCATAGTCAATGTTTATCTGCCATGGTGTGCTGAGTGCACCTCATTTGTGGGGTTTTTGGAAATTATATTAAATAATTCTTTTGTAATTAGAGACTGTCTTGCTTCACTTACTGAATGTGTATGTGTGTGCACACAATATTCTTTGGAGCCTAAGCATATCAAGTCCATTACATATTTTAATGTCATTTTGTTTTGTCATGGGGCTGTGCTGGTCCACCCATGGACGAGATGAACTTTCATTTCCAAGGTTGATATTATTCAACACAAATATGTTCAGCCTCCTATTACCCCAGCAGTGTCTCCTCTCCCCACCAGCCCTGGTGTTTACCCTGCTCTTGAGGAACACTGGCTCCACTAAACCAACTCCATTTGAATACATAAGCATTCATGGCGCTGCACTTGCTCATTACTGGCGCTGCAGAAAGGATAGACCTGTGTTTTAATTAATTCCCCTCTTCCCACAGCACCCCCTGGGTCTAACTCATATGCAAACACAAGACACACACACACACACTCAACTATTCTCTCCCTCTCTGACTGAAAAACTCTCTCACACACACACACACACACACACAATTCAATTACTCTCCGCAAGCAGAGAATATTAAATCAGACGCTGATGGGGCAGAAAGGTGAGGTGACACTTTCTAATTATAATTATGATGGATGATCCTCCTTGGCCAAACAAAGCCCTGTCCTTTACTCCTCTCCAGACGTTCTCCTGAGGGCCAGACGCAGCAGGTTTGCTGAGGATTCGGGGAGATTTCCACTCTTCTGCTTTGTCTTCAGGTCAGGATTAGTCACTGTGAATGGTTCGAATTGGATTCCAAATAACTGGTTTAGTTGGTTGGCTTGGTTGAAATTATATTAGATTGCAGCCCTCCGCTGTAACCTCTTATTGTACACAGCAACATAGCCAAAGCAGTCTCGAAGTTTACGGAAGTGTTTCTGGTGAACAAATTGGACATACCTGCGCTTCTGCTAAATGCACATCTCAAGCCTATTATGAAATTGATCGAGCCTCTAAAAGCTTAGCTTCTTCCTTTCACAGAAGCCTTGAACAACTTTTGAGGTGGTTCCGAAGAATGGCTTAAACAACATTTAATGGTCCAAATCACGCAGCACTGCAATTTTATCGGACTGCTTTGGGTGTCCACAGTAATGGAGCAGGTACGCTCACTGCTGTTGTGTGTAGCTGAAAAGAAAATGTGTTACTTGCACTTTCGCTGCCACTTATGCTATTAAGGCTGTGTATGCATCCAGACAAAGATGCCCCATGAAGTAGAGCAGCTCGGATCCCTAGTAGAACAGCTCAACTTTGCATTCATTCTAGTTCTTCTGGATCGCAAAGGTCTCTGTGCCAGCAGAGACGATTATAAATGTTTCCTTTCAGTTCCTTTCTCAGGTCCTCTTGTCTGAGAGAGAGAGAGAGGGGGGTAAGGCTGTGTGTGGAGGGCTGAGGTGGTCATCCGACGGTTTTAATGAGACAAATCTCTGGTTCTGGCTGACATTTGAAAATCCCCCGCATGAATGACAGAGGCGGCCGTCACCTTTACAGGGGATTTCAGCTTGAAGGTCTTTGCGATGATGAAGGGAATTAAAGAAGGCGGCCAGTGAGCGGTTAAGGCGGTGGCGATCCCGGCCGTCCAGGCTTAATAATAAAACCACAGCTACCTGTCCGTGGGCTGCTTCAACCTCAGTAGCGGCGGCAGCGGCAGTCAGCAGCGGGGCGCTTGAGGAGCTGCTCGTCACGCAACAAGGTTAACCGCACACACACACACACACACGACCCCCCTCGCGGTGACCATGAGCGGAGAGCGACAAGACAAGAGACGTGTTGTCATGTCTTGGCCGCTGACAGGTGGTTGGGAAGTTTATTGGAGACGCAGCCCTTGATGTCCCTCACTGTCTACCCTCCCCCATTAAATCCCCCACTTCCCGCTCTCATCTTCCAGCAGTGAGGGACAGGGGCCCGCTGTCATTACAAACTTAATAAGAGCACAAGTGAGATTGATGAGGAAAACAGTGCATCAACTGCTCTTTTAATTAACTCCAGGGCTGACGGTGCCCGGGCGGCAGGCAGGCAGGCAGGCAGCTGCTGGCGGCTGTGGCAGTGAGTGGCGGCACAGTGCGGGGGCATTCCTCAACCTACCACCCCCGCCCCATCACACACACACACACACACACACACAGAGTCTCTGTTTGCTACCTCCGTGCCCCCCGCCATAATGAAGAGCCTTCTGGGACCCAATTACATCCAAGGCTGCGTGTGAGGCACAGCAGGCCCCCGTGGAAACTGAACTTGAGCCGTCTCCTCTTCCCCGGGCCCTGCTGTGGATGGCCTTCGCTTGATTGAATCAGGAGAAGAATGTAACCAACCTACACACACACACACACACACTGAGCCCAACATCATTCCTTGCCCCTGCTTGTGGCTTTCAGTGGAGAGTAGGAGACGAATGTTTAGGATTCCCAAGCGTCGAGTAAATGAAAGGGTTGTTGACGAAAAGGACAATGCCAAGTTATACACCCAGGTAGAAAAAGCACTTCTGCTGTGGCACTCGAGGGATGCTTTAGTCTCAGTGTACGCGATGAGCACTGAATGATTGTTTTTGAACGGATATATCTCTCTGCCATTTAACGATGATTGCAGCACTACAAAGCTTTCAGGCGAGTCAACACATGACCTTGGGAACAATGCTGTCACCTTCACACGGTGCATATTTGTTTGCAAGGCACAACATACCAGCAGCACAAACAGCTCCGTCTCGCTGAAGACGATGGCATACAAAGGCTAGATTACACTTTCATCAAGTCTTAAATTGATGCAGTCTAAATAATGGATGAGACGCATTCCATAGGCTGTCTTTATCATGTTTCCCAGCCTACGCAGAATTAAAAGCAGCATCCCTCTTGAACAGCATCACTCTCATGTTCCTGTAAGGCTCACACGTCTCTTTTCTTATTGATGCCATCGCCTCCTCACACCAAAATAAACTGGCTTCATTAAAAGGGAAAAGAAAGCTGCATTAACAAGTGCCATCATTACTTTAATCTGCCATGCTGTCTGATATCCCAGTCTGCACACAGCCTGAACAATGTGGCCCTCATATTAGTCACAAGGGACAGATATTGTTCAATAATTAAGTGCTACTGTATCAAAGGCACGACTACAGCAGCATGGATAAAAATTGAAAAGTTGGGAGAAATTACTTGACAGATTATTCACACATTCATCACCCCCCTTGTGGTTTGGCCACACTGTCCTATTTTGCTCCCACTTTTCTATTCTGTCATGACGTACAGGTGTAAGTAGCAGGGCCACCACTGCACATGTTGTGTTGACGTTCCATGTGGAACACTATAAGTGCCCTTAAAGGCCGGGCCAGGGGAAGCCCCGCGCATTAATAACAATTATTGGCCTTCTTTAGTTCCCTCCGACACCTTAAGTGTGGGGTATTGACTGCTTTGCTAGAGAGAATGTTGCCTATTGATTTCGCCAAAGCAGAAAGAGATGGTCTCCTCGCCCTGAAAGGCAGGGATTAAGCTGGCCGGGAGCCTGAGCAAACAGCCGCAGCTCGATCCCTTTGACTGTAGCCACTCCTGCATCGCTTCACTGTCAACAGCTACAGGAAATCAACAAGGGGAACACACGACCCCTGACCACTAAGGTGTGGGGCCACCCGCAGCACACACACACACACTCACAGACACCGCCTGTCTGTGTCCACAACCTCCACTCATTCACTACAGAGTGCACTAGATGGTGAATAACTATATGGTGCTTATTCATTATCCAGTGCACTATGTGGTGAATTGAGTGAGTGTTTGGATGAAGACATGCACGATATATCACTGAAAGATAACTACATCGTTGCCATTAATGTTTGGAAACTTCTTGAATATATTATTCTTAATATATATATTTTTTTCCCCTCAAATCCCACAAGTTCTTGTGGCTTTGATGTATTGATGGACAGGTTCGGTAAAACATGCAGGTGTACCAACTTAATGTTGGTCATCACTATTTCGTGTCTGCAGGCTGAAGATGGAAAAATCCCATTTCAGTCCACATGCATGACGAGCAAACATGCCGCTTTTCCATTTTGTCATTTCACAGCTTGAGGGAAATCATCCTATTAAAGCCCTTGGAGCACTGCTCTTAATTTCAAGTCTTAAACACCAATACTCAGGCTAATCATGGTGCAATATGGAAATGACAGTTAAGCTGGCTTTAAGCTTTTATGTAATACAAAAATGTAATGTGGGTGGAATGCATCAGCTTCAGGAATGATAGGTGGATATGAAAATGTGTGCTCATTTTAAATGGGTCCACTTCATGAACGCAGTATCTCACCTCCAATTCTATTATTATGCAGCACTGTTTTGCTGTCTAGCTAATGCAAGTAGAAATACATTTAGCAAGTAATTGTGTTTTATATATGTATAGCAATGTGAGTGCAGGCTATGAGAGCTACACTACTGTCTCCAACAGTCTGTGGAACTAGCAAGCTTAATACAAGCTTATACTACTAGTTGATACACTCTGGGTCTGATTCTATAGTTTGCTTCTGTTCAGAGAGGAACAACTGGTGTAGACTGCATACATAATTCACCTTTCTACTGCATTTAACTACTCAATTCAATTCCTCAATTCTTTACTGTACATATCAGAACACACCAAGCACCAAGCACATATAACTCCAGTCTAGACGCTGATTATAGAGACACAAGAAATTCATTTTTCAAAGTTTTAATTTTCCAAATATAGAATACATCCTGATGCTGCCAAATCAGTTTCATACATTTTACATACAGTGATGAATATGGCTTTATATTGTAAGACTCACAGTATATTATCATCAATGATTACAAAAAAACAAGGCGATCCAAGGACCACAAGCCCTCCTGCAAAAGGCATACATTTTTATAACCTAAAATAATTGGCAATATACCCTGTTAAGAAATCTGAATAAAAAATAATTACTGTTGTGATCCAATTCAATAAATATATTTTCCCTATTGTGACATGAGCATTCTATAACTTAATAACCTTAATAACTTCCCTGTAACACCCTCATACATATCTGATCATTTAAATGCAATGAAGGCCCATGCCTAATGAGAACATTAACCAACATCTGCACACTTTCTCACACACAAATGGACACACAAACACTTCACAATCTACAAAGGTAAACTGTGATGACAGAGTGTTATGTATTACTTTTGTCCCACAATTACGTACACATCCCCAAAATCAATGCGAAAAACAACAGCGTAACTGCTCTTGTATACACACATCATTTATAGGATGTTTACAGCGTAACCGGTCTTGTATACACACATCATTTATAGGACGTTTATTCTCACAGTTAATTCATATTGGCTCATGGCTAGTCTGCCTGGGTGAGTAGTGGATGTCCATTCCCTAAGCAGCCTGGGAGTCTGCCTCTCCAGAGGTGCCCCTGACCCCCACGGGGCAGTCTCAGCAGTGGCCTCCTCTCCAACGCCCTCTGGCCCATTCGCCACGCCACTGCCATAGCGAAGGTGTACCCGGGCACAGAGGGCACAGGGTGGTGGGCGTTAGCCATTAGCTGCAGGTCAGGTTGACGGCGAGGGCTTTCTGCTTCCTGCTCTGCTCCCTCCGACTGCTCGCCAGCCCTCTCCACGTCTGGACAAGAGGCCTGAGACCAACAGAATAGGTGTGTCATCGTCACATTGCTTCACATACATTGGAACTGCTAGAGACTATGAGGTGATATTAACTCAGGAGCACTGAAAGCCATGGCGCTATATGGGTCTTTCTTATCTTAGCTTCATATTTTGATACTATACCATCCTCTAAACCTGTTTGGCTCACAACATGACTTAATGAAATTGTTACAACAGTCTAATACAGTATAAAAAATTCCAGCAAGAAATTGCTACATTTTGCCATCCTGTAAATATGTGAAATGACCCACAAAGGCCCAGTTTTACTTTCATTTATGAGTGTAATTACAAAAAGCAGCACCCAACACAGTACTGTACATCTTATCTAGGATATGCATATCAAATTCAAATGTCAAGAGTTAATTTGTCCTACACTTTGTAAGTGCCTGACAGCTCCCAAAGCTGCATTCCCCTGTTGTGACCTACCATTAGGAGCACTTTCCTCCTGTGCTCTAACCTACCCCTGCAGAGATGACCTCCTCTCCACTGCGCTGGTGTGCCCTGCTGTCCCTGTGCACCTCTGGCTCCTGCTCCTGCTCTAGGGATCCCTGGCTGGGGCTGGGGCTCTGTCTCTCCCTGCAGCTGTGGCTGAGTGCTGGGGAGAGTGTCTCCCGGCTGACCTGACTGCTGTGTGAAGGGCTGGGTTGGTGGAGTTGGGGGTCAAGAGGGTCAGGGTCAGCTAAGAAGCAGCCGAGCGGTGAGCTGAGCAGCACGTTCATCATTAACCAAACTCCTGTGTGCATCAGGGACAAGGCTTGGGGTGCAACCCCACTCGCTCTTCATTCACGTCCAAACAAAAGGGCCACGGCCTTACCTGACCGCCAGTGCTGCGCCTGCACTCTCTCCCCTAAATGAATGCAAATGCCCTGTCTGCTCATTTAGCTGAGCTCCTCCTGCGCTAACGCGGCCCTATTCTTTCTTCTGTTTTTTTCTCTCTCTCAGAGATGGTTGTTTTTGTGCGCGTCTGGAGGCTTTGCATACGCAATTGGCTAGTTGGCCATTCCGGCTGCATTGCTAATGCGTGCCCTTTCGAGCCACTTAATTCCGGCGGGACAAACAGGCTCACGGACACACACGCAAAAGGGGAAAAAAGAGAAAAGGGGCAAGATACACTCCGGCGTGGGTAATTAGCAGAAGAGACAATGAGGGGTGTGAATAATAATAAAGTGGCTGGCTGGCATTAGGACTTTCTAACAAGTGTGGGGCCGAGAGTCGAGATGTGGGGGTGGGAGTACGGTGTGTGTGTTTGTGTGTGTGTGTGCGTGTGTATGTTAGGGGAGCTGTGAGCTGATCAAATAATCGTCAGGGGTGAAAATGTGTGTGGAATGAAATGAGTCAATCATTGTAATGCGCTAGACGAGCCCCGAGGAGAATAAATAAGCAGTCACCATGTCAGCGTCAGCCGGAGCGGAGCAAACAAGCGCACGTGCACAAGCCATGGGCACGCAATTAGACAGGGTCAGATTCTGCCACAATGAAGAGCACAGGATGCGCTAACGAGGTGTGATGCTGTTAATGTGGGAGTGTGGACCTCAGTGAAAGACAGCATGTGTGTATGTGTGTGTGTGTGTGTGTGTGTTTGTATGTGTGTGTCTTGTGAGAAACAGAAAAGGAGAGATAGAATGTGTGACAGAAGGAAGATGTGCCGTATGCATTTGCATGTGTGTATGTGTGTAGAGTGGGCCTGTGCAAATGTGTATAAATGTGCGAGACAGAGAGCTGTTTGCCTACACGTGTATCAGCAAGCAGATAAGAGACAGAGACAAGGTAGGCAGAGGAGAATGGACAGATGAAAAACACACAAGAGAGAAACATCTGAAGCTGTTCTGCCGCCAATATGGCTGAAAAGAACCAGGAGCTGGCGGGCCAGGAAGACCACATTCCTGGGAGCCACATTCCTGGCCGGCACTGTCAGCTAGAGTGCCAGCAGATCACCGGTCAAGTGTTGAGTCAGAGCGTGTGGGCAGGGGGCCAGCAGCTGACCATGTGGGGCCACGCCAGCAGGCAGACAGACAGGCAAGCAGGTGTGTGCATGTGTGTTCTTGTGTGTCTATGTGTGTGCATGTGTGTGTGCGTGTGTGTGTGTGTGTGTGTGTGTGTGTGTGTGTGTGTACGTGCGTGTGGCAGACAGGCAGACAAGTGCGGCAGGCATAAACATGGTCAGGCCCTGGGCCCCATGCTCTCTCTCTCTCTCTGGAAAGTCAAAGTCATTAACTATTCAATCACGTAAAGGGGAGGTGAAGGCGTGAAAGGTTGCGGACCCAAGCACTTTTGCTTCAGTGCATTAAGAGCCCGCTTGGTCGTTCCGACTTGGCCTGGGAAGAGGGAGAGCGAGAGAGAGAGAGAGAGAGAGAGAGAGAAAAGAAATAGATTGCCTCCAAGGATGATGGCTGCTCACCCCCCCATCTCCTCCTTCCTGCATCCATCCCCCCATTCTTTCTCTTTAATAACAGCAATCTGCTGTGAAAATCTAATCCCGAGTACCATTTACGCCGCATCTAGATAACTTCTGCTTGGAAAGGCGTACAATATGAATATTTCATTCCCTGATATCCAAATAAACATCGCTGGCTTTCCATCAATCAGGGGGGCACGCGGCAAGTGAGCCGGAAAGTGAAATTGCTAATGAAACGAGCATCCTAACGACGCCTCTGTTCTCTTTCTATTTCTCGCCATCACAAAACTACCCAATGTACCCGACAACCCTGTAGCCTCGAGAAAAACAAAGACGCAACCCAAAATGATTCCCATCACGCTGTGGCAGAGAACAGTACATCACCTTCACCTGTTTGAGCCTGCCGAGCCCAGTTTTGGAGTCAGCACATACTCCCCGGTGAGAGAAATATGGCTTTTATTACATATTTATGACAACAAATCAAGCATGAACGCCGCTGTCCTTCATTTACTAATAGCTCTCTGGCCCTGCCATTAAAGATGACTGCACAGCACACTCCACACACACACGCACGCACACACACACGCGCACGCACACACACACACACACACACACTCAGCGCCCCCTCCTGCCTTTCTTCCCCTGGTTTCCCTCTTTCTGTGTCTCTGTCCTAATGCTGCTCCTCAGAGGGAGATAAGAGGGATCAGGAGTGCATCCATATGCATGCTCACATATCTATGGAGTGCTTGTGGGGTCTCAGCACATTTGCTGGGCTTGTGGCGGGCG